>NC_067399.1:427650016-427755016 GCF_016432865.1 Antechinus flavipes
AATAGATTTCTAGAGCAAATTTGTATCCCTAATGTGAGTTCGAGTTTAGATTCTGACATTTAAAAAAAGCTACAGTCATGCCATTTTTAGAGCCTTAGAGGATCATAAGCTTTGGCAAACAGCTCAGATCTTTGCCGCAGCCTGACCAGCTGTTCTTGAACAGATGTTATTCTGTATAGGCTGGCAGAAATAACTTAGTTCTCTGATAAATAGCAAGGATGAATGTTTGAATGTAGGTTTTCAGAGGGATGGAGTTTCGACTAAGATTAGTTAATTCAGGATCCCAGAACAGTAGTCAGCATTTTCATTTGTTTTTCTTTTATCTTTTTTTTTTTTTAAAGAAAAAAGAATTTCAACATTAAAAATAACTAACAGAAATGATAAGGTTAAAGTACACTGGACAATAATCTAATCTATCCCCTTACCAGACCACACTTAAACCATCCAAATGTCATCTATCCCTAGGGTGTGGCAAATTGGAGGCTCTTCCCCCTAATCCCTCATGAGAACTAGGTAGTTAGAATGGCCTAGTGCTTCAGAAAAGCAAAGGGGAATCAGAAGAGGCTTCACACATACCGTAGAATACAATTAGCAAATACAATTAGTGTCAATATGTACAATTCTGCTCTCTTCCTCCCTTTATCCATCACTAAGGCAACACAGCACTGGCCCAGTTCTGCCTTCTCCATCCCCATCTTCCTCCCCACCCTGCCCTTAAGGTTCATTTTTAACCAGATTCCAGCCCCATAAAAATGTTAGTAAACTTTGTTCTGGATCTGGAACCTTTTTAGATGTGTCCCCACTATAATGATCAGTCTTGCATAAGGCTTTTCTCAAAAAGCAAAGGCTTTTTGTGAGATTTATGGAAATCTCACAAAATGCCTTTCAAAGATGAGATATCTGGAAAAGAGGTGATTTTGAACAGGGGGATAGAAGCAGGCTAAATTTAAGGTCACAAAGCCTGGGTTCAAATGATTCTGCTACTTGCTACTGTGTGATCTTGGGTAAGTTATCTAACAATCTATACTTTCTTATATATAACATAAATGATATAAATTCTTTTTGACAAATTACTATAAAAATATATTTGTAAAATATATTACAAATTATTAGTAAATTTCTATTTTTCCTTCATCAGTAATTATTTTCTCCCTACTTACAAATATGTACAAATTTCTCCAAATCTAAAAGAACCCTGATTTTATTTTTAATTTCTTTCTCATCCAAATATCACCCCATGTCATTTCTTTGACTGCCAAATTTCTTTTAAAAGTTACCTAATGTCTTCAAACCTTCCCTCAAACCTTTACCATCAAATGTTAATCTCCACCACTACATTGAAACAAATTTCTGTCAGGGGTCACTATATTGACACTGTAATAAAAATAAAATCTATAAAATGAGGGGATTGGACTAGATGTCCTTTTAACATCCCTTCCAACTCTTAATTTATAATGCTGAGATTTGGGTGATTTATTTCTATAGATGCTTGGTCTCATGGATGTGGCTATTATCTCTACTAGGGCAGATTGCCGTTGATCCATACTTTTTTTGTACTGTGTGATTCTCATTCCTGACTTTTGCTGGCTCAATTTTCCATACCCAATGTATCTGGGCTTTTTAATATTTTGCAAATACCAGCACATGCTGGTATCTCTCTTATCTCTTCCCATTACTGACTCACCTCCTTTTCCAATCATATGTGATCAAGGTGATTTATTTTAGGTACTTTAAAAACATAAATTAGGAATTATGAATAATGATTATGAATACCTTTTTACTACATTCTAAAGTTTACAAAATACTTTCTTCATGAAAGCCATATATGAAAGGCAGTGTGAGAAATAATTCTTCCTTTTGTTAATGGGGAAACTGAGGATCAAAAATATGAAGTAATTTGCTTATGGCTAAACAGCAAGTAAATGTCAGAGATACAATTGGTACCCTGTTCTCCTGACTCCAATCTACCAAGCTTTCCAGGAAAAAAACAAAAACAAAAAACAACCTCTGTGATTTACCATTTTTAAAAAAGTTCCCTCTGTAGAAAACTCATGAGTAAATAAAAAGACTGCAGACACAAAGTCTGAAGCTTCTATATTTCTCCATCTGAAGCAGGGAGTTCTGAACGTTTCTTTTGTCATGGACCTTTCACAGTCTGGTGAAGACTTTGGACCCATTCTCAGAATCATTTTTTTAAATGCACAAATTATAAGAGATTGGAAAGGAAATAAGGCAGCTATGTTATACTATGTAGATAGAGTGTTAGGCCTGGAATCAGAAAACTCATCTTTAGTTATATAAAAAACTCATCTGGATTCAGATACTTCTTAACTGTGTGAACCTGGGCAAGTCACTTGACCCTGGTTATCTCAGTTTTCAACTCTGAAAATGAGCTTGAGAAGGAAATAGCAAGACACTCGTTGAAAAATGATTTCAATGACTTAATGACAGCAACAATATTGTTATTGTTGAAATAAAAATATAATTATGAAAATTATTTCTTTAAAAACAAGTTCATAGACTTCACATTAAAAATCTCTAATTTGGACAAATTTGATTCTGTGGAGGCAGAACATGTAATGAAAAGAGCATTGGATAAAGAATCAAGAGACCCAGGATAAAACCCCTGCCCTACTGTGACCTTGGTCAAAGTGGCTTTACCTCTCTGAGTCTCAGTTGACTAATCTGTCAGAGAAGGGGGTTGGACTCGATCCCCAAGGCCCTTCCGGCTCTCAGATTCCACAATTCTATCCTTGGTTTTGTGTACTTCCATTCCATTAGTCTCCTCTTCTTGCTACCTCCTACAACTGTTGCCATGGCCACGCAGAGAACAGAGCACACTTCTAAGTGCTGACTGCAATACAGTTGTACCATTAAAAAAATCCTGTCTTTCTGATAAATATGTTCCATCCATCTGTAAACTGAATAGGAAAGAGAGCCTGTGACCTATAGGCTTAATCTTTATACAAACATCAGAATGATAGTGACCATAGTGATTATAATAAGTACAGTAGCTTATATTTATATGTTTTGAGTTTAGGAGTAGGAATCCCAGTCTCTAAATCAGACCTCTGCTATACCAATGAATATTGTAGTAGACAATTTGCTGTTCCATGGTAGGCCATATGAGATGGAGGGTAGATTTTCAAGATTTTCATTCACCTTGGTTTTCCTGCTCTTACTGGCCATAAATACTTTGATGTGTTACTTTTTTATTTATAACAATATTAAAACAACAGTAACAACAGACATTAAATGTTTACTATGTGTCAGGAATTGTGCTTCTCCCTGTAGATACAAAGAAAAGCAAGAGGAACTCATAGTTTAATGGGTAAGACAATATGCAAATCACAGTCTATATTATACAAGATATTTACAGGGCAAATTGGAGATAATTTCAGATGGTCTTAGTAATTGAACATAAGCTGTATTTATCTTTACTTGTGTTTATCACAAGTCCTGCAAGCAGAGATGAATGACTAAGCATCCCATAAAATGGGATTTTTTATTGACTTTCAGCTTGCAATGAAACCAGCTTTGCCAGAAAGTCCTACTTCAAAGCATCATCCTGATAATAGAAATGATTCCAGAGCTTTGAAGATCATACCATTTGAGCATAACCTTAAAAGACTTCAAGGTGATTCTGATGACACTTTGCTGTCTGGAAACCAATCTAGATAAGTATAGAGAAGGATTATTATGAGTTAGTTAATCCTAGGTAATTAGATAATTATTCAACAATGACAATCTAGTAAACATAGAAATTAATAAATAGCTCTTTATCCTGTGAGGGATATGTTTCCACAGTGAAAAAGTATTGGAATAGAAAGTGGAGAAGGCTAAGAATCTCAGGGTATAGCACTAAATTAATTGTTAGTATACCAAATGTGAAATATTTGTTAAATTCACTACTACAAGAACTGAATGACTTCAATATTGATTTTTTTTCCCCTGATAAATGGAACTAGAAGACAAAAGAAAGTTGAAGCCAAATGGAAGAAAGGCACATGGGAAAAGTAACATGTGTCCAAAGCCATCAAGAAATATAATTTCATAGGATACTTGATCACCTTGATTTTCAGTACTTAGGATAAACACATACAAAAAGATGATCATAAAGATAATTGCAGCTTATGCAGCAACATCTGTGGAATGGGATTAGAGAAATTCTATAAAGAACTTAATAAGATCCTCTAAACCAAATCAATATATACTTTATAATTTCAGTACAAAGATGAGCACAGGAATGAAAAGCATATTGGGTCAAGGAATATAGACTATGTGTTACGAAGACTGGCTTTCTGAAAAGATTAAAATGTTTTGGATATGATAAACATTGAACTTCATCAATAATTTCATTGGTTTGGGTAGTAGTTTCATTGCTGTAAATGGAAACAGTATTTACTTTAGTCAAATAACAATCTTTCTTATTAACCCATCCAAGTATAGCTGGGCTGCTCTTTGAGAAGCAGATATACGGTCCATCACTCATTCTGCACTCAAAGTTGTGCATGTGAGAACAGAAGTATTATTCATGTTAGGGTTATCCTTATGGCACAAGTAGAATATTAGTAGAGTACCAAATAGCATTACAAAAATTTCTAAGATAAATTAAACATTAATACACAAGAAATGAGAGTTCCTGACATGAGTTATGTCAGAATCAGAAGTTTCTGAAGTCAGAGCAGCAACTAGTTAGAGTAACAACTCAAATTAAGATCAAATTAGAACAAAGGATACAAATGAGAAGAATGATCCTCATACAGCTTCACCCCAATCTGTTACAATAATCCAACAATGCCAAAAAATGGTTAATGGGAAAAAGGACAAAGTTATTGACAGATTCTTATCACTTCCTGAAAAACTTAACCAATGAAAAGTAGCTGCTCCAACAGGAATGAATGAGTCTAGAATATATCTTAGTCTTAGAGAATTGTTTGGATGTCTCGAGATATAAAGTCATTTGCCTGGATGATACAACCAAGATGTGTAAGAAACAGGATTTAAACTCAGATCATCTGACTTCAAAGCTGGCTCTCTGTTCATACCATGCTGCTTCAGTGCAATATCATTGATCCTTTTAGCTACATATATAAGAAAAAAAAGGTAGTAGAAGCAAATGCAAGTTGACAGCAAGCTTGGCATAAGACCCAGCGGAGTGGCATTATCCCAAGAGTATTCAAAATGGAATTGGCAGAAAGACAGAAAATACACAGAAAATGGGACAACTTTATCAACATTTCTATAATCATCTCTTTTCACCATCAATTATAATGGAAATATCACATTTAGATCCTAATACCTCAGGTTCCAATGTGCTACATGAGGAAGCAGAAACAGAACTTAAGAAGATGAAATCAGAAAGAACAGGCAGATAAGACCTGGTACATAATCAAAGACATTAATGGTGTAGGCAACAATCTTGGAAATACACAGAAATTACTTTATAAGATATTTGGGGGCAAATATTTCTCCCCATTATTCCCAAATAATGGGGAGAGATAATATCACTAATAATTGACCAAAATGCCTACCTTTTCACACACACATATATAATATGTATATATATATATGTATGTGTACATATTATATGTAATATATTATACATTGCTTGTATAATTACCACATTATTAGACTGTAATAATAACATTGTTTACATGTTTGTGCCTAATGACATAAATTATGTAATGTTCTTTGTATTATGTTATCTTTATTATGTATTATCTTTATGAGAATGATCTACTTACATATTGACAGTATACTTCATCAAAATATGAGACAGGATTAGGCAAATTTTTGCAAATGATTTTCTGCATTAGAATACATTTTTATATCTACATTATAAACACTAAGAGATGCAGTGAATACAAACTCTTGCTGTGATTATTGAGTCAATTTTTTTATAATCAATAGAGCAAAATATAATTTTAAAAGCTTTGTTCCACCAGAAACCTCTCATGTTTCTGCTAAAACCATACAGATATATAGTCCATCACTGATTCTGCACTCAAAGTTTTGCTAATGATAGCAGCAGTATTATTCATGTCAGAGTTATCCTCATCGCACAAGTAGAATATTAGTAGAGTACCAAATAATTTCCCAAATGCAGCCAAACCTATTTTCTTATTCAATTCTGGCCCCATTTACTATCTTTAGTTCTCAGCTCAGCTATATGTATTAATGTACTAACTCAATAGACCTACTCTGGAACCACATATGATCATCTAAACAATAGACATATATATAATATAAATATAATCATATTAATGACTCTATTCAACATATCTCTGATTATTACTGCCAACTAAAGTATAAAATGGGAAGAGATTTGCTGCTACTTTCATGAGCATTCATTTCTGTGTGAAGTACAAATGGAAAAAGGATTTTTTAATAGATGCTCTGATTTGTGAAAGCTATTGTGAATCTACATCAATAATGGGATAAACATTAGGATGAAATAAGGCCTCCATGATATAATACATATTTATTTAAAATAGATTTGTCTAAAAATCCACACAGGAAAAACTAAATGGATGAAAAATGTCTATTGTTTAGATGATCATATGTGGTTCCATAGTAGGTCTATTAAGTTAGTACATTAATACATATAGCTGAGCTGAGAACTAAAGATAGTAAATGGGGCCAGAATTGAATAAGAAAATAGGTTTGGCTGCATTTGGGAAATTATGTAGTACTTTGTACCATCTCAAAACCCCATATTTATGCATATGTGTTATCTTGATAATGCACTTAGTTATGAATCTCAAAACACAATCTATCTCTGAAAATTCAAAGGCATAGTTAACACAGAGAACAATGGAGAGATACATGATGAGCACAAGTTTGCTATAGCATATTTGTAATGATGACTGGGCAAAGAAATGGCTCAAAAATATTTAGAAAATGTATAAATACAAGAAAATCTTAAATGTCAAAAAAAAAAGGAATTTATATTTTGATCTAGAAGCAACAAGGAATTGCTAGAATTTTTTGAACTGACAGATTGCGTAGAGAACAAAATGGAAAGGAGAGAGATGGGCCAGTGAGAGGCAAATTAGAAGGCTACTGTAATAAATCTAGGCAAGAGGTGCCATGTGGGTCTGGACTAAGAGGATGGAAGTGTAAGGACTAAGGATGGATGTGAGAGATGATGTGAAGATAGAATTAATAAAACGGGATTTAATTGGAGGGAATAATGAGAGAAGGATGACTTTGGGTTTGTGAAATTGGATGGTTAAAAGAATCAAAGTGCTCTCAGAAGAAATAGGAAAGTTAGGAAGTCAGATATCTTTGTGGGAAAAGAAAAGCAACACAACATAGTGAGGAAAAAAACCACCTCATATGATTTTTTGAATCATTGGATCTGAGTTCAAATGCCAGTTCTGTCACTTACTGCTAACTTGGGCAGATAGGTTAAATGAGCTTTTCACTTCTCTGGATTTTAATTTCCTCATTTGCAAAATAAGATATTTGGCTTTTATTTCTAATCCCTTCCAGCTTTAAATCCATGATCTGATGATAGTGAAATCTATTTTGAATATGTTAAGTTTGAGACACATAGGGCGTATCCAGTGGAAAATATTCAATAGATTGTTGGTGATTTGGAAGCAATGATCAGTAGAAAATAGGTCTGCATATAGAGATAAGGGAATCCTCTGAATAGAAATCATAATTGAATCTATCAAGCTGAAAAGATCACCAGGAAAAAGAGAATGCAAAAAGAGGAAAAGGAGAGAGTATAAGACAGAACTTTGGCATACACCCATAGGGTTAGGAGGCTTAGATGAAGGGTTGAGCAAAGGACAAGGAACAGTCAGAAAAGAAGAACCAGCAAAGAGTAGTATTATGAAAACCTAGAGAGAAGAAAATATCCAGGAAGAGATAGTCCCTAATCAACAGCAGTGTCAAGTGCTACAGAGAGATTAAGAAGGATGAGGACTGAGAAAAGGACTTTGGAACACTACCAACTACTGACTGAGGTGGGAGGAGAGCAATATACACAAGCATTATCTAAATTATAATGGCCTTTGCTAAAACCTACCTGCTCTCTCAAAATTTCTACTTAAAAAATCCCCTACCATATATGAGAACAGCCTAAAATTGGACTATGACAGGTTCTTAGGGACAACCACTTGCAGACTTTGTGTGTGTAATGTGAACATTGGAATGTCCAAAGGTCACAATAACTAACACAAGTTATACAACCCTGGCATAATTTCATTGATTAAACTTAGTGGAAGTGGAATAGAAGGGCCAAGTTGTGTGCAGAATATCCATCTAATAAATCAGAGGTTTGGCTTAGAAGATCATTGGGATCTTTTTCCAATTCTAAATCTTCTGGTCTATATCCTGTCCAAGCAAGAAGTCAATAATTCATTTTTAATTCCCAGGGGAGAGGTGTGGGTAGATGAGGAGGAACAAAGGTAGATAAGACATCAATAACTAAGGAAGCAGAAGGATAGGACTGGTGGGATTGAAGGGTTCATATCTTCTTGGATTTTATTTTAGGTACATGAATAATCTGTCCTGCCTCTTTTTAAGAAAGATGAAATGAATCAAGGATTTATTAATAATAGCTAGCATTTATATACAAACTGTTTTGTTCTGGGTACGGTGTTATGCAGTTTACAAATGTTATTTCATTTGATTTTCAGAACAACCCTGTGAAGGATGTGTTATTATTATCCCCATTTATAGCTGAGGAAACAGAAACAAACAGAGATTAAGTGACTTGCCCAGGATTAAATTGTGTCTGAGACAGGATAGCTGCCTCATTTTGATAGTGACTTGGAACACATAATCAGCAATAGCAATTGTGCAAAGTACAGCTCCAATAAAGATTAGAGGTGTGTGCCACTAAATTTAGAATGAACAGAACCCACAATTCAATACTTTATTTGAAGAAGATCTGTGATTTCATTGATGAAATTTGATGAATTCTTCCAGTACAGACCAGCAACTATTCTATAATTTAAAGTACAGATTAGCAATTTTTCTGAAATGTAATAGTTTTAAGGAATTGTTTGGGGGCACCAAGACTTCAAAGGCCTTGCCTAGAATCACATAGGTAATGTGTCATTGTCAGGACTGGAACTCAGGATATTGAGCCTGGCTTCTTATGTAATTCACAATGTATTCTTTTCCATGATGCCCTTCTATCCTTTCGTTAGAAGTTACTGATATGGTCAAAAATTGTACTTACCCAGGGCATGTCATTTCTAATTCTTTGTCATTTATAATCCTGCATTGATATGGTGCATTCCAATTAAAGTGGCTAGAGAAGGCAATCTGGGACATTGGAGGGTCCATTTGCACAAATTCCCTTATCCTTCCTTGTTTTTAGCCTTTCATTGCAATTCCCTTTTAGTTTGAAATGGCAGAAGATCCTGGATGAACAAGTACTAAATGATACTTAGGTTCATTGAACAGGGCTTTCATTCTAATAAAATATTATTTTGATGAAGAAAGGTTAAGAAGAAATGTGGAATGATGACATAGATAATTAAATTCAGGGGATCAAGGTCAACAATGGACATGGGGATGGGGAAGTACAGAAAAAGGAAGAGAGAAGGGAGAACTGCAAAGCTAAATTTTACACCAACTAACACAAGTCGGTAAATGAGAAGCAGAGTCACAGACCATTAGAATGTGAAGGGACTCTGGAACTCAGCCCAGCTCCCTCATTTTTCATGAGTCAATTGAATTTAAATTTAAGAATCTGGATCCTGAGGGAAACTTAGAGATCACAAGACACTATATTTAGAATTGTAAGAGACAGATGAGATCATCTTGTTCAACCTCCTCATTTTATAGAGTGGGGAAACTGAAGCCCAGATAACTTAAGTGATGTATTCAAGGTCAGAAATTCAATTAATAACTGAGGAGCTACTATAATGCAGGTATTCTGACTTCTAGTCCAGGGTATTTCCACTACATTATATCCTGAAATATGAGAACTCTGGGTAGTAATGAACAGTTTCATTTGGCAGTACTCTGTCCATCCTTATGAAGGAAATTGTCACTTCCTCTTTCTCATGGAAGTAGTACAAAAAAAAATGGAACTCTGAGCTGGGTCAGATCCTTTCAAGTTCTTGTGCCTCAGGAGCCAGAAATTTGACAGTTCCTCACTGAGATCAGTTTCATTTTCCCAACCTTACAAATAACATGGGCAGTAGTTAAGTAGGCAGAAGGAGATGAGCCAATGGCAGAGAAGGTGGGTGATGGAACCAGTGGAGGGTGAAAGAACAGCATTAGGAGCACAGATGCTTATGGTAGCAAGGGTTTGGACTGCCTTTTATGACTGCCATCCATATATACATATTCAGGGAGCCATATGTTCCACACTGCCTGCTGGGTGCCAAATGGAATTCATGACCAGAAATATTCAGCCTTAAGTTTTTGCCTTATCATTTCTTGCAGCTGTAGGGGTTCAGAGAAAAAGAAGCCCCCCTTTACAGTCTTCAATGGCATCTCCAATGATTTATATTCATGAATATTATGTTACAGCATACCCATATCTTGTCTGTATTTCTCCTCATGCTATGCAGCAACTTCTCTAAATTATTTTAGAGCTCATTGACTCATGAATAGTTGGAGATGAAAGGGCTTTTAGAGATTAGCTCTCCTCATTTTTACAGAGGAAGAATATAGGCTCAAAGAGGGGAAGTGAGTATTTTGAGATCACAAAGCTCTAAATTCAGAACTTTGGGACACCAAAGTCTCCTGACACAAAGGACTGTTGTTCATTTTCTTTTATACTAAGCTATTTTTTGCCATTTAGTTGCCTCATATTGTGCTTCTGTAAATGGCTTATTTGCCAAAATTTCAAATATAAAAATGTTGCATTGTTTTGTATCAATAATAGTATTTTTTTCTTTCAAATTTTAAATACCAATTTATGTGAGAGGTTTGACCGCCATCTGGTGGACCATAGCAGAAAAGCATTAACAATACTCCTTTTTATTTCTAAGTTATCAGAACTATACATTTATTGAATTGTGGTTCGCAAGGGCCCCAGATACAAAGATCAAATATCAGACAATCACTTCCCAAAGAGCTTACAGTATACTAGAAGGGAAGTTGTGCACAGAATTCATTATAACACTAATTTTATGTCAGTAGGTTGAAGAATAGAAGGATGCAATATAGAAATAAATTGGATATTTGAAAACATAGATAGATAGGATGCTTTTCACATAGAAGCAGGACCCAGAGCCTTTGTGGAGGAGGTAAACAGATTTTTATGTTTTAGGGAATTAAAATTTGGATGAGAAACTTATACTAAGAGAGCTCATCCAGGAAGAGTCAGCCGAAGAAAAAATGAAAAGATGTGGTTGATGGCTCCATGCTGAGTCCTACCATAGTGGTTACTTATTGATCTGACACTAAAAATAAAGGATACTACAGTCTTTCCAAGGCATCTGATTGAGGATATGACAGAGATCCTCCTGAGATTTGTCAAATCTGATGACTGCTACCTGGATACAGTATATTTGAAGATTCATATAAGGATAAATAATTCTGACCAGAGCAACTTACATAACCTTAATAGGGATTATGAAATTTTAAGCAAGAAAATAAATAACTTAGGGATCCAGATGATGTTTTTTATCACTGCTGCCAATTTTCCTGAGTTCTCTTCTGCTTTTTTAAATTTGGTGACCTCATTGGCTTCTGTGGGTTTAATTAACATTTTCAAGCAAATATCTAGCAGATTTATTTATCTAGCCCTGTTCTCTCTTGTGATCAGTCTTATACTACCAACTTCCTATTGGACGTTTCAAACTAGAGGCCCACAGATATCTCAATTCATCATGTCCAAAATAGAACTCATTATTTTTTCTTGAAAAATCCACCCTCTACCAAACTTCTCTCTTGAAAGAATCAATCATTAAGCTTTCAGTCACTCAGATTTGTAACCTTGCTATATTCTGAATTTATAGTTTCTCATCCCGTATGTCCAGTTGGTTCCCAAAGTTGGTCATTTCTAGCTTCCAACATCACAATAATCTCTCTCTACTTACATGGGCAACAATGTAGTTCCAGCCTTTGTTACCTCTTTCATATTTTCTGTAATAGTCTCCTAATTTGTCTTCCTTTTTCAAGTTTCTCTCTTTTCCTGTTTTTCTTCCTCACCATTACAAAGGTGAAGCACATACTACTTCTTTGCTTAGTATACTTTATTGCCTTTATGATCAAATGCAAACACATTTGTTTTGATCTTAAAAACTTTTACAACCTGTTCCCAGCCAATCTCATTAATTATCTGCCTCCATATACTCTGTAGTAAGCCAAATAGTTGTTGCCTTATAAATGACTCCCTGTCTTCCCTTTTCATTTTCTCCCAGAGCCTCCTGTGTCCTACTTGTACAATATCCTCCTTCCATCTCTCTGCATCTTGGAATCCCTGTTTCCTTCAAAATTAATGTCAATAACCACATTTAGCTGAAGCCCTTCTTGGGGCTAAGTTTTCATTTTGTCTGTAATTATATGTATATATGTTGTCTTTCCTATTAGCAACTTCCTGAAGACAGGGGCTATTTTATATTTATCTTTACATCCTTTGTTTCACTTTGGTTTTGAGAAAGAGCAGACACTACCATCCCTATCAACTGATAACTGCCACATAGGAAATACTTGATATATGCTTGTTGATTTTTAAAAAGTTAGTTTAAGGAGATATCTGAAAATGAGATTTTCCAGACTACAGCTTAAATTATAGAAATGATTGGTCCTTACCAAGAATAGAATGTATCTAATAAAGTCTAGCAAATATGTGTGTGCATATATATATATGTAAATGTGTGTATTGTATATATATAATATACACTAATATATAGACACTATATGTATATGTGTATATATGTATATATATAAACAAATACATATACACATTACATATATATGTATATATATATTCATTGACTCTTGAAATCTTAAGGTTTAATGAAAAAATGAAGTAGAAGGAGAGGAGAATTGTACAACATGATTGCCATGCTAAGTACTACAAAGAATAGCAAGAGAAAACAAGTTTCAGAGGAATCAGTAACTAGAAACAAAACCAGTGACTCATAAATCTACATACAAAGGTACAGAGAATGGGTGATAACTAGTGACCCAGAGCCCAGCTTCTTTTTTAAAAATTATTTTTTCAGTTACATGTAAAACAATTTTAGATATTTATTTTAAATATTTTGAGTTCCAGACTTTCTCTCTTCCTCCCCCCACAAATATTTGAGAAAGCACATGTAAAGTTATGCAAAAGATTTCCATAAAAGTCATGGTGTGAAAGAAAATATAGATTTCTACCCCAAAAAAACCCCTTAAAAATAAAGTTTTTTTTTTTTTTTAAAGTATGCTGTCTATTTTTAGATGAGTTCTTTCTCTGGGTACGTTTAGTTTTTTTCATTAGTCTCCCACCATTGTATTGCTGAGAATAGCAAAGTCATTCATAACTGAATTGCTATTACTTTGTATGCAATAAATTTCATTTTTCATGAGCTCATGGGGTATTTTCCAGATTTTTTCTGAAAACATCCTATTTATCACTTCTTATAGAATACTAGTATTCCACCATAAGTACATTCTATAGTTTATTCAGCCATTCCCCAAATGATATGTATCCCCTCAATTTCCAATTCTTTTTGTGAGAAAAGAACTATTATAATTACTTTATACATATGAGTTCTTTTCCCTTTTAAAAAATTATCTTTTGGATACATATATAGTAATGTATTGTTAGGTCAAAAATATGAATGATTTTATAGCCCTTTGAGCACAGTTCCAAATTGCTCTATAGAATGATTGAATCAGTTCACAATTCCACCAACAATGCATTAATGTCTCATTTTCCCCCACATTCACCCCAACATTGGTCATTATCCTTTTCTGGCTCAGTACTCAGAATTGTTTCAATTTGCATTTCTTCAATCAGTTGTGAGTTAGAGTATTTTTTTAATGGCTATAAATATCTTTATTACTTTACCTCAAAATTGTACATATCTTTTGATCATTTATCAATTGGGGAATGAAGCACTTTTTAACTGTATAAATAGCTGCTAAAGTTGTTTCTCCTTGCTAAAATTCTTAGTACTAAATTCTTTTAAATTTTGTTAAGGTGTTATTGATACTTTTATGTTTTTCACAATAGAAGCATTTCTAGATATACCCTTCTCCTTTCCTACCATATCAAACTATTCATTGTAATAAAGGATAATAATTAAGCATTTGATAAAAATGACAATTTATACAATGCTCTGCTTCCATAGTCCTTCACTTTTCTACCAAGAGAAGAAAAATGTATTGTATTATATCTTTTCTAATACCAAGATTTCTTTTTTTACAATTAATGAGTCCTGCCATTTAGTGCCTTATTTTCATTATTGTAGTTATATAATGGCAGCTAGGTGGTGGAGTAGATGGAACCCAGGCCTGGAGTCAGGAAGACTTGAGTTCAAATGTGGCCTCAGATGCTAATTATGTGACACTTTACCTCTGTTTGTCTCATCTGTAAAATATGTAGCTTCAACGTATTGGAAAATCATCAAAGAGTCAAAAAGAGGAGAATCAGATAATAGTAGTATAGTTATAAAAAAAAAATGACCATGAGATGATACCATCATACGGCCAAGTAGAGAAAGTATCAGGTAGCTAGCTCCAGCAGGAATAAAAAGGGGTTCCAGCTAGGATGAAGCCCATTGTATCCTGATCATGCATATTTACTCTGTGTTTCCTGACCCAATTGAGGTGTAGGAATATGAGGGTAGTACATCTATATATACAAGGATAGTTCTCTTATTTAGCTTGCTATGCCAATTAAATGCATTTTGCTTAAACTAATGTCCTCTTGTTGGTCTACTAAAAAAGAAACATTGATTGTGTGTACTAAATTGAGGGTTTGACTAGATGTTGACCCAAATTCCTTGAATTTGAGGTAGTTTTTGGGATCCTATATTTACAGACTTTTGATCTACGAAGACAACAGAGAGAAAGCAGAACTAATCAATTCTTTTTTTTTTTTTTTAATAACTTTTTATTGACAGAACCCATGCCAGGGTAATTTTTTACATTATCCCTTGCACTCACTTCTGTTCTGGTTTTTTCCCTCCCTCTCTCCACCCCCTCCCCCAGATGGTAGGCAGTCCTATACATGTTAAATAGGTCACAGTATATCCTAGATATAATATATGTGTGCAGAACCGAACAGTTCTCTTGTTGCACAGGGAGAATTACATTCCGAAGGTATAAATAACTGGGAAGAAAAACAAAAATGCAAGCAGTTTATATTCATTTCCCAGTGTTCTTTCTTTGGGTGTAGCTGCTTTTGTTCATCCTTGATCAATTGAAACTGAGAACTAATCAATTCTTGTAGGTTTTTTTTGTTTGTTTGTTTGTTCTCTTAAGGAAAATTATACGTGGATTGGGAAGGATAAACAAAAATGGTTAACAAGAAATTGAAATCCAATATAAAGGAGAAGATGGAAATAAAAGACCCAACTCCTCTCAATGAGTTCAAACCATCAAGAATAGACATTTTAGTTAAATAATATGTGATTGCTCTATTGCTAATAAATATTTTTGAAAAATGCTGATGTTGAAAAACTGATGGTTAGGGAAGTATTGTCATAGTACTAAGGGAAGAAGGTAGAATATTAAAATTATAGGCCTGTGAACTTGATGCCAATTCCTGGCAAAATTCTAGGCTCTATTAAAGTGTGATCTTGAATTGAAATAGTTATCACTTAAAAGCATGGTCTTAGCGAAAACAGGTCTTGTTAGCCTAATCTAATTACTTTTTTTTTTGGGTAGGAATACTTTACCTGGATTTTAACAAAGCATTTTTGACAAGCCTTTTATGCTATCCTTCTGGATGAAATGGAGAGTGAAGTGATGATACAATTAGCATTTGGAATTGATTGAATGATGGAACCTAAGAAATAGACATTAATGGGCTGATGTCACTTTGAAAGAACATCATTAGGAGATTTGATACCTAGGAGTTTAATACATCAATGCTGGAATTTTAAAACCTTAACAGACAAGAGAGATGGAACAAAGCAAATATGATGGATTTTAACAGGAAGCATTGTAAAGTTCTCTATTTGCTTTCATAAAATTTTACAAAAATATACTGGGAGCTGTTGCTAGACAACAGGTCATATGAGAAATATCTGTAGATTTTATTAAATTGTATTTTAGTAAGTCAAGTGGGAAAGCAAAAAGGTCTATAATAAGTCTTTTGATTGGTCCTCCAGCTATGATGCCCCTCCTCCCAAATGCCTTTTTTTGTAAATACATTGCATTTACTTATTTGGGTATAGTTTTTTCCAAGTAGAAAGTAGGTAACCTGAGGGTAAGCACTGCTGTGAATTTTATGTTTGTATTCTCAGAAGCACCAAAGGATAGTAGATAGAGATCTGACCTTAGAACCAGGATGACTTGGATTTAAGTATCACCTCTGATATACACTGAGTATGTGACCCTAAATACTTCATTGTTCTAGGTTAAAAAATGTTAAAGTGTGTGTCATTCTCATATGAAGTTACATAAGTGACTGTGGGGGTCATGAATTTATGATTTATTATCAATCAATATTTGATTTGTGTACCTATTTTATATACATATATATCCAGGTTATGTAAAAATTTCTTGGGTGAATAGGAGTCTCAAGTGGGAAAGTTTAAGAAGCCTTGTTCTATGTAACAAAGACTGAAAATGCAGAGAAGGTGAAGATCTGTGGTAGTAGAAGGAGTTTTCCATATAAGTGAAAATCACAAGTCTAGTCTCTATTCCTAGCTAGTCACTACTTGGCACATAGTAGGCACCTAAAAATGTATTCCAATTTGAATTTAATTTGAAAAAAATCAATATAAAGTTACATTAAGAGAGAAATAATGTTTTGTATTAGGAAAATGTTAGTTAGTGCCCTCTGTCCCATGAAACTATATCTATAATATTGTTTGGTCCTAAAAACTGTATTTTAGGAAGCATAATACCCAGAGAAGGTTAACTAGGATAATAAAGAGACTAAAGACAATATTATTTGGTCTGAAGAAGAGAATTCTTAGAAAGGATATGATAGGTGTCATCAAATGTTGTCATTCAAAAGGGGGCTTTGACTTTTTCTGCTTGATCCCTGGGGCAAGAACAAAGGGTAATGGAAGGATGACTCCTGAGAAGAGAAGTTGTAGGCATTTTCTAGATCCACATAGCAAAAGAAAGCAGAAATTGTCAGGTCTTCTCTGATAAAGGATATGAAAACTCAAACTCAGAAGTGGGATTTTTAGAGGATATGGAAGAGAAACAATGAGGGCTAAAAGACTAAACATGATGATTCCTGTTTAGCAGGATGGTCTGAGGTCTGTGGCCCTTGTTACCTCATTACCAGCACTACAAAAGGCATATGATCCTACTCTGAATATTAAGATAAGCATTCAGTACCAAACCTCTCAAGTTCTTTCTGCCCTTGATATTATATATATGTATATATATATATGTATGTGTATATATCTATATCTATATCTATATCTATATCTATATCTATATATTTGTTTTGATATGGTAGGACTGGCTTTAGGAAAAAAAAAATACCACTATCAATTACCTTTCATTTCTATAAAAGGATTGTTATCTACCATGTGCCTTCTAATCTAACCTTTGATTAATCTAGATTTGGGGAAAAACTAAAGCTGTGTCTTTCTTAACAAAGATTCCTGGTGGTCTCTGACTATATTAGTGTGGTTGCCTAGTCACCTGGGGGTGTAATAAGTCCCATCTATATGGAGTTAATACTAAATTAACTCATTTCCATATAAAGAAGGGGGTAGGGTCACATTGTTGGATCCTTGTTGCATATCCTTCCTATGTTAGATTAAATAAAACTTTTGTTAACTTTTCAATGTCATATGAATGCCTTATTTCATCTCAATATCAAACTTAGACTAATAGAAAGTTGGTATCAGGCCCATCCTTAGGATATGGTTCACCTCAAGGTAGGAAGGGTGTTTTAAAGACAGATCATTATAAGATATATCTGATTGACACAGCCAGTAGCACCTAATAGCCAGAGCCCTTTTGATTATATATGGAGAGTCTTCTCCGTGGATAAGGACAGGTTTTCACTTGCATGGAGTGAGCTGCCAGGGAGAGTAAAGAAGGTGCCAGCATTGCTGGTTGTGTTTATCTGTCAGTCAGAAGTTGGACCGATGGTATGATTTCACTGAAAGTGAACTTGTTCTGCATATTCAACAGCTAGAAACCAGGCCCTTAGCTTTTAAGTATCAGGAAATGATGGCCAAAGGGTGGATTATGGAGCTGGTATCAGTGCAAGTGAAGAAATTCTCTCCTGACAGGGGTAATGACGAAGAGACTGGGCCCAATTGAGATTGGGCTAAATCCTGCTGAGTTGGAGCCTTTAGATGGAGAATGAGAGTGGTGGTGAGGAAGAAACTGGGGAACTCCCACTGGTGGCATAAAAGCCTCAGATGTAACTTATTATTGCTCTCAGGAGGAGAGTGATAGGGAACAAAGGGTGGGCAGACTCTCACTTATTAGGAACTGGGGAGGTTGCATGAACACTTCAAAAAGAAATCTGCTGAATCACTGGAACAATAACTCCTGAAGGAGTAGTTTAATGTAGTTAATGTTGACACTTTCTACAACTCACTTCCATGGGCTTGGGGAGTTTCCCAGGGATTTACTGCTACTGTCAGCTAAACCAGTTAGATTTTCCAGACAAGGATTGCCCTTTGTCCTTTTCTTAGGTGGCTAAGATGGGGAGTTATTCACCTCTGACCCCATAAAGATGAATTCCTGTTGCAGCTGGTTCCCTATGGGAATCTGCAAGGGAAAGAGATGGAGTTCCTAAAGCAAAGGTCTGATAGACTGGAGTAATGTGCAATTCACCCTTCTATGTCTATGACCAACTTGTTGTGAAGGCAGTTAAATCCTGTCTTCTGTGTAGAGCCACATAAACTTTAATTTTAAATCTCTCAAAACACAGCTGTGAAAGTATGGGCTTATTAATTAATGAAATTTGAGGAGTTTTGGGACCACTGAGGCTGGGAAAATACTGTCAGTATCAATAAATGCTCCAGGAATGGGAAGGAAGTGTCACAGAGGCCTTCATTTTTTTAGGTGAGTAGCAAGAGATAACACATTCTCCCAGAGAGAGTTTCTATTGTAGCTCCTGAAACACCCCAGGTTGATAAGAAAGCAATTGATGGTTAGAGCTTGGGGGTGTTAGTAAAGATTTATAAGAAAATTCAGTGCCACCTGGATCTAGTATATCTACTAAAGCCCCAATTGGATCATTTAAGGAAGTCTATGGAGTGCAGACAATGGAGGGAAAGGGTATTATGGGCTCTTGGGAGTATTTACAAGGCCTTTTCAGAATCTCTGAGCAGATTATTGTGGGTAGGCTCAAATGAAGACCCTTAAAGTTGCCTAGATGTTTTCACATAGTAAACATTAAACATTATCAGGTTCGTGGGAGATGAAATATGTTTCTTCTTTAGTGATGGAGTTGAAGGATAATTTAATACTTTGTTATACTAGTAACTCTGAATTGCCTATTGGAAAGAGAGTTGGTACCTAGTATTGAACATTGGACAATAGGAAGCTGAATAAAGTTATGGCTAGACTTGCTCCTGACATTGTAGCCTAGTACTAGTGTGCATGGGGTGGGGTTATTGATCTTGACTCTTTTTATCCTCCTTTATTCCTGTGGTTGAGATTAATCAGGGATATTTTGCTTTCACTGGGGAAGAAATCTAGTGTACTTTCACTCTCCTTCCACAAGGATATCTGAATATCCCCCTCATACTATCATATTATGGTGGGCAGTGACCTTAAAGATACCTCCATTCCTGAGGGCATTGATGTATACCATTATATTGAAAACATAATATGGACAAGACCAGATAAAGTCTGAGTAGCAAAGATTCCAAATTATAAGATGGTGGTTTATACTGGGAATAAGGGATAGGAAATCAATCCTAAGAAAATATAAAATCCATACTGCTCAGTCAAATTTGAAGAATACAGTAATTAGGAGAAACCAAGAGAATTCTAGGTACAGTGTAGAATAAAGTACTGATATTAATTTCCTCATATTCTAAGCAGGAAACTCAGAGATTTATTGAACTCTATAGGTTTTGGGGAAACTGTATTCCCCAGTTAGGTATTCTGATGATCCCTATTCACTGTCACATGCAAGTTTGTCTCTTCCAAGTGGGGCTCAGAACAAACAGGTTTATAATCCTGCATGATTTAAAGTAGGCTGCCTAGTAGTCTTTTTTCTTTGGGCTGCCATGATTCTGGAAGGCCCTTGTTTGTTGAAGGTTTCTGTTCTTAAAAACACAGCTGAGTGGAACCCGTATAAGGCGGCAAGGCATTGATTGAGCTAGAAGTTTCCCAAAGTAGCTATTCACTATCATTTGAAAAGCAGTAATTCATTTCTTATTGGGCCCTAGTTTCTACTCAACAGGGGCCTTTCACACCGATTCCTTGTTCAGAGCAGTTTATTATAATTATTATAAATTATGAGAAGGTCCCTCTCATAAAGTGGGTGGGGCTCAGGCGCTATCTATTGCTAAATGGCAAAAGAACAATCAATTACATGCGCTTGAGACCCTCTCTTTGTAATATCCTTCATAAACAGATGAGAAGTGGCCCAGAAACTAAGTTCTCTCTAGTACTCAACCCCAATGCCCCGCCCCTCCACAGTCTAATCTGATCAGTGCTCCAATGATTTGTAGTGTCGGCGCACCCCGCCTCCCCCGCCAATTTCGGTTCGCCCATTTCCCTCCCTCCCTCTTTTGTCACCCCTCCCTCACACACCTATTCTCTTCCGGTCCCCTTCCCCTCCCTCCTGGTATCCCATCTCTCTGCTTTGGTCTCCGCTCCTCCCCACCGTGGTTTGATGTGGTCAGTTTCCCAGTGTCTCTCCGCCACCCATGGTCTGCTCTAGCGGGTTTTAAGCCTCTTTCTCCCCTCCCCCTCCCAATTCTCCCCTCCTGTTGGTGGTGCGCCCCGAGGGCAGAAATGGCGTCGACCTCGCCTTGTGGGAGGAGGCCGCGGCCTATACCGCGCTATGTTTATATGACCTGCTTTGGTTCCCACCCTTGCAGGAGCACAGTGCTCTATAGGGGTCGGGGCTCGTGGAGGCTGCAGAGGCACGAGGCCGGGGGCGGGGACAGGGAGGCAAAGGCAGCCGGGGGTCCCTCGGGCAGCCCTGAGCTCGCCTCACAGAAGACCGTATCATCTCAGGTGTCGAGCCCGGGAACCCTGGTGCCGAGAGCCCGACAGCTGCCGCGATTGCCAGGCCAGGCCAGGGGCAGTCAACGCCGGAAGACCCCAAGACCTGAAGCCGGGTCAGGTGGGAAATAACTTTGGGGTTGACTTTGGCCTGGCCCGGGGTGGGGCTGTGCTGTGGGAGAGATGGGGAGGCTGGGGAAGGACTTAGGCCGAGTTCCCAGCCCCTCAGCCATATCGCCCCGGAAGTGTAGAGAGCCAAGGTGATAAGGCGGAAGGGCTCACCACCTAAGAATGGTGCTGCCCGACCTGTTCAGTCGTTGTTTCTGAACCCTGGTCAATTTTGCAGAGTCTCAGTTTACTTATCTTTAAAATGGGCATGCACTGGGAAGTGGGGGAGGGGGCCTGCAGCATTTAAGATTAAGCCATATAGTTTGTTAATCCTTGAATTCCTCATTCTGAGAACTCTAAATCTGTTTAGTGACCTATTATGTCAGTTTTTGGTTGGATTAACTTAATTGCATTTGATCATAAAGTGTTCTAAAAGGATGATTTTTCTATTATAGTTCAAACATTCTTTGATATTATTTTTAAAAAATTAAATGGTCATGGAGTGCAGAGCCTTTGGAGCTTTGAGACATAGAAAGTGTAGCTAAAACATATCTCTTTCTTCCTGGATTTGGAGAATAACGATAATAACGCACAATGTTAAATGCTACAAAGCAAATTGTCCTGTGATGACTTTTGAAGAGGAAGACGATATTAAAGGGCCTGGATTCAAATCCTCTAACCTTTTTTGCAAGGCACTCTACCCCTCTTGACTTTAGTTTCTTCATTTGTAAAAGAGAGTTGGACTAAGTGACCTAAGTATTCCCTAAAGACCTCTCAATCTGATGTTATGACCTGGGAGAACAAGTTCTTGTTACTGGGATAGTGAGGGGGGGAGTAAAACATTTGAGGTCTTTAAAATGTTTTTTTTTTTTCCTTAACAATTTAAACTTAATTTTATTTTTTAATTTTTTTCCAATTATGTCTTTATTTTTTTCCCCCCATACTACTTGCTCCCCTCAATGGGAAGAAGAAAAAGAAAAAAATGATTAGTTTTTATATTGCTCAGAGCCTAGGTCTTTTAAAATTATTTTTTTCTATTGTTATTTTTTGTGTATAAATTATTCTGGTTCCATTTGCTTTGCTTTGCATCATTTTGTAGGAGTCTCTTCCAGATTTCTTTAAAACTGGGGTAGAGCCCACATGCAGCAAAGAGTCCAGGACATTGCCTAAGCTGAATCCAGTTTTCCTTTGGAACAATCTAAATAGATTCTGGAGTGACAGAACCCACAGAAAGATGGAGTGAAATAATTTTCCAGTTTAAGATAATTTGGAAGGGATATAAGAAAAGGTCTCAAGTGGGTACGCAGCCCAGTGCAAGTGCAGTGCAGACAATCTGTTTGGAGGCTCTTAGCCACAGCACAGATCAAATAAGCAACTGAGGGCTCTTGAGCTGCTGGCTCAGCAGGACATCCATGAGGCCTCCAGCCCTAGTGCAGAAGACAAATTATAGCTCCGAACCCAAGAATTTTAGGAAGGTTAGATATGATAGATCTTTGGAGAAAGTTGAATGGAAATAGTAAAGAATATACCTTTTTCTCAGCAACATAGTGTGCCTACATAAAAATTGATTCTATGTTAGCATGAAAAGCTCACTCACAAATGCAGAAAGACAGATATTAAATGCATCCAATTCAGATCATGATGTAATAAAAATGTATGAAATAAAAGATCATGGAAAAATAGGCCAAAATTAATTGGAAACTAAATAATCTAATCCTAAAAAATGAGGGGGCAAACAACAAATCATATGAACAATAATTTCATCCAAGAGAATGACAATGAGACAATATACTAAAAGTTATGAGATGCAGCCAAAACAGTTGTTAGGGGAAATTTTATATCTCTAAATGCTTTTGTGGATAAAATAGGGAAAGAGGAGATCAATGAATTGGGAATGTAAATAAAAAGGCTAGGAAAAGAATAAATTAAAAACCCTTAATTAACTACCAAGGGAAAAATTCTGAAAATCAGAAGAGAGGGTAGCAAAATTGAAAGTAAGAAAACTATTGAATTAAAAAAATTGAGTAGGGTTTTTGAAAAACTCAACAAAATAAATAAGCTTTTGTTTAATTTGATTAGAAAAATTAAAGAAAACCAAATTACCAGTGTCAAAAATGAAAGGGATGAACTTACCACTGATGAAAAGAAAATTAAAGCAAGAATTAGGAGCTTTTTTCCCCAATTGCATGTCAGTAAATCTGACAGTCTGATTGAAATAGATGAATATTTATAAAAAATCCAAATTGCCCAGGTTAACAGAAGAGGAAACAAAATACTCAACCCCATTTTAGAAAAGGAAATTGAACAAACCATTAACGAACTCTCTTAAGAAAAAAACTCAAGGACCAGATGATTTACAAGTGAATTCTTCAAAACATTTAAAAAACAATTAATTCCAATACTCCATATTGGAAAAATAGGCAAAGAAGGAGTCCTACTAAATTACTTTTATGACATAAATATGGTGCTAATACATAAACCAGGAAGAGCCAAAACAGAAAGAATGAATATTTATGAGAAAATTTTGAATCATTTATATTGGGAAAGAGATTATAGCATTCTGTCACCAGAATAATATACTATAACCAGGTAGGATTCATACCAGGAATACAGGCCTGGTTCAGTATCGGGAAAGCTTATCAGCACAATTAACCATATCATTAACAAAACTAACAGAAATCATGTAATTATCTGGATAGATGCAGAAAAAGCTTTTGGTAAAATATAGCACCCACTAGAGAACATAAGAACAAATGAAAGTTTTTCTTACAATGATAAGCAGCATCTATTTAAAACCATAAGCAAGCATAATATGTTATGAGGATAAGCTAGAAGCATTCTCAGTAAGATTAGTGAAACAAGGATACCCATTATCGCCACTGTTATTCAATATTGTATTAGAAATATGAGCTGTAGTAACAAGAAGAAAAAGAAACTGAAGGAATTAAAATAGGCTTGAGGGAACAAAAATATCACTTTATGCAGACAACATGATGGTGCATTTAGAGAGAATCAACTAAAAAAAACGACTTGAAACAGTAAACCTTAGCAAAGTTGTGGGATATAAAATAAACCTACATAAATCATCAGAATTTCCATGTGTTGCCAACAAGGTTCAATAGCAAGAGAGAAAAATTCTATTTAAAATAGCTGTCAACAACAAAATATTTTGGAATTTACCTGCCAAAACAAACCCAAATGCAATATGGACACAGTTACAAAATTTTTTTTATACAAATAAAGTCAGATCTAAACAACTGAAAAAATGTCAGTTGCTCACAGGTAGACTGGAATGTTATGATAAAAATAACAATTCTACATTAATTACTCTACTTATTCAGTGACATATCAATCAAATTGCCAAAAACTTATTTTACAGAGCTACAAAAATAATAAAGAAATTTAATCTGAAAGAACAAAAGTCAAAAGGTCAAGAATATCAAAGGAATTAATTTTTAAAAAATGCAAAAAAAGGTGGTCTACCAGTACCAGACCTAAAACTATTATAAAGCAGCAAACATCAAAACCACCTGGTGCTGGCTAGGAAAAACAATAGTGGATCAGTAGATTAAGTTAAATACATATGGACATCATAATCCCAAAGACTCAAATTTCTGGGATAAAAACTCTATTTGACAAAAATTGCTGGGAAAACTGGAAAATAGTATGGCAGAAACTAAGCATAGAACAATATCTTATACCCTATACCAAGATAGATTAAAAAGGGTTTACAATTTAGACATAAAGGGTGAGTATAAGCAAATTAGTAAGCCAAGGCATAGTTTAACTCTTAGAATTTAAAGGGAGGAATTTATGGCTAAAGAATAACTAGAGGCATTATGAAATGCAAAAAAAAAAAATTTTTGCTTGCATTAAATTAAAAAGTCTTTTACAGATAAAACCAATTCAGCCAAGATTAAAAGAGAAGGAGAAAGCTGGGAAGTATTTTTAATATTGCCAGTGTTTTTGATAAAGGCCTCATTCCTCAAATATATAAAGAACTAAGTCAAGTTTATAAGACTGTAAGTTTTTCCCCAATTGAAAAATGGAATGAATAGAATTTTCAGATGAATAAATTGAAGTCTTCTATAATCAGATGAAAAAATGCTCTAAGTCACTATTGATTCTTACCACTTTACAACTATCAGGTTGGCTAAGATGACAGAAGTAATAATAAATATTGGAGGGGATGTGGGAAAATTGGGTTATTAATGTGTTGCTTAGAGTTGTGAAGTGATTTAGCTGTTTTGGAGAGCAATTTAGAACTATGTTTAAAGGACTAAACATACATACCCTTTAATCTAGCAGTGTCATTGCTAGGTTTTTTTCCTAAAGAGATCATAAAAAGAGGGAAAAGGATCCATATTGGCAAAAATATCTGTAGCAGCTCTATTTGTAGTATCCAGGAATTGGAAGTTGAATGAATTGCCATCAATTGGGGATTGGCTGAATGAGTTGTGGGACTTGGTTGCCAAGGAATAAGAAATGATGCATAGACTGATTTCAGAAAAGCTTGGAAAGACTTACATGAACTGAAGTGAGCAGAACCAGGAGAACATTGTAACAGCAAGATTGTATGATGGTTAACTTTGATAGACTTAGCCCTTCTTACCACTACAGTGATTTAAGACAATTCCAATAGACTTTGGATGGAAAATGTCATCCACATCCAGAGAAGGAATTATGGAGACTAAATGTGGATTGAAGCATACATGGCCCCTTCATTATTTCTTACAATTTAAGTTTTCTGTCACATTCATATGTCATAATTTATTAGGACATCTCCCAATTAATGGATATCTCTATAATTTCTAGTCCTTTGTCATCAAAGAAGAGCTGATATTCATATTTTTGTGGATATATGTACTTTTTCTCTCCTATGTCTATGCATTGAGGAGTATAGACTCAGCCAAAGGGTTTGTACAATTTGCCTGCCTTTTTGCATGTAATTCTAAATTGTTTTCAATAATGGCTGGGAAATAGCTTTCCTCCCATCTCTTACAATTTCTCTACATTCCCCTTTTCTTTTTTTTGGACAACTTTGTTGGTCAGATGGTATGATGTATGTCTTAGTTGCTGTAATTTGCATTTCTCTAGTGATTTGGAGCATTTTTTCATCTGCTTTGTGATTACTTGGATTTCTTTTATGAAAACTTCCTATACATATCTTTTGACTTTTTAATCAATTTGGAGAATAGTTTGAATCAATTCCTTATTTGGGAATGTTTTATTTAATACTTATTTACTGAAATTATTTTAGAAAGACTTATTAAAGAAAATTGGTCAAAAGATTGTTTTCCTTCAATTACCTGCTTCTTATAACTTTAGCTGCAGTGGTTTTGTTTGTATAAAAATCTTTGAATTGTATGCAATAAAAATTGTCTATTTTACCTCTGTGATCCTTTTTATCCTCTGGGTCATATAGGCTTCCCCTCTCCACACACACACCTCACACACAAATGTAATTTCTTCCTTGCTCCAGTTATGTATCTATATCTTGGCACGTGATGTCACATTTCTTCTGTACCTAATTTCTACTACTCTGCTTTCCAGTTTGCCCCTTTCAGACTTTTTTCATAAGTTTTTTCTTTTTTCAGACTTTTTTCATAAGTTTTTTCTTTCTTCATCTCCTTCATCTCGTATTTGTGAAGTTGATATTCTGAATGTAAACATACTTTTAAATTTAGTCTTATTTGATTCAGTTTAAAATTCTAGCTTTTGGATATGAATTCTATAATTCAACATATTAGTTATCCCTCTTTGTTTCATATCATTTGCATATTTGGTACGTGTACGAAATATTCCTTTAAGTCAAAATAAAATGTTGAACTATATAGAATTAAGAATAATGCTTAGATTAGATTAGAAGGCTCTAACTTCAAATCAGTTTTTAACTTGGAGTCCATGAACTTAAAAAAACAGGAACAACAAAACAACCTGATAAATATTGAAATATCTTCCCTGAGTAATCTTGTGTATTTTCTTTTCTATACTGAAAAACATGTCCTGAAAAGAGGTCAATGACACTTTGTTTTGCTTTTTTGGGATGTAAGGCTTTACTTTATTGTCATGGGGTCCATAACATTAAAAAGTTTAAGAACTCTGCCTCTGAATTGACATTGATTTGTTAACGACCAGTTTTTGCATCTTGTCATTCAACTAGTTCTGAATCTATATCTTATTCTTCCAGAATGACTGTTCTTGATTAAGTCATTCTGCCTGTTAAGTCTTCACTGCTTTCTCTTTTTCATGCTTATATAAACCATCACTTTAAAAAAAAGTCTAAGTGATGTTCCATGGCATTCATATGCCATAAATTATTCATTCTCCAGTAGATGGACATCGGCTCAGTTTCCGGTTTCTTGCCACTGCAGGGGGAACTGCCATGAACATATTTGCACATCTGGGTCCCTTCCTGTCCTTTAAGATCTCTTTAGGAACTCTGAGATACCACTACACACTTGTCAAATTGGCTAGAATGACAGGGAAAGATAATGCGGAATGTTGGAGGGGATGTGGGAAAACTGGGATACTGATACATTGTTAGTGGAATTGTGAATACATCCAACCATTCTGGAGAGCATTTTGGAACTATGCTCAAAAAGCTATCAAACTGTGCATACCCTTTGATGCAGCAGTTTATAACTGGGCTTATATCCCAAGGAGATTTTGAAAAAGGGAAGGGGACCTGTATGTGCGGGAATGTTCGTGGCAGCCCTCTTTGTGGTGGCCAGAGGCTGGGGACTGAGTGGATGCCCATCAGTTGGAGAATGGCATGCCCATCAGTTGGAGAATGGCTGAATGAATTGTGGTGTATAAATGTTATGGAATGTTGTTGTTCTGTGGGAGGTTACCGGCAGGATGTTTTCGGGGGGCGGGGGGAGGGCGGCTGGGGAGACTTGCATGGACTGATACTGAATGAAATGAGTAGGACCAGAAGATCATTATTTATTTCAACAACAATACTGTATGATGATCGCTTCTGATGGACATGGCCTACTTCAACAATGAGATGAACCAAATCAACTCCAATAGAGCAATAATGAACTGAACCAGCTACACTCAGGGAAAGAACTCTGGGAGATGAGTATGAACTATTACATAGAATTCCCAATCCGTCTATTTTTATCTGCTTGCATTTTTGATTTCCTTCACAGGCTAATTGTACGCTATTTCAAAGTCTGACTCTTTTTATACAGCAAAATAAATGTTTGGACATGTATGCATATTTGTATTTAACTTATACTTTAACATGTTTAGCATGTATTGGTCAGCCTGTCATTTGGGGGAAGAGGTGGGAGGAAGGAGTGAAAAAGTTGCAACAAAAGGATTTGCAAATACTGAAAAATTACCTGTGCATATATTTGTAAATAAAAAGCTATTTAAAAAAAGAATATAAAAAAATAAAGATATCTTTCCCACAAAAAAAGTCTAATATATTTTTAACCTGTTAATATTTTGGATTATTTGCCATCTAAGGGAAAGGATGGTAGGAAGGGGGGGAATTGGAACACAAGGTTTTGCAAGGGTCAGTGTTGAAAAGTCATCCATGCATATATTTTGAAAATAAAAAGCTTTAATAAAAAAGAGAGGAAAAGGAAAAAAAAGACAAAAAATGTCTAGTAGAATTTTATTAATAATAGAAATTCAGTGACCTGTAGTTTACAGATTGCACACTCCATTTCCCATCTTTTTTCAAAATGAAAACATCTTTTCTCTGGTCTTTTAATATTTTGCCCATTTTCCATGATTTTTCAAATATAACTTGTGGTGAGTGCATAGGAACCACACATACCAGTTTGTCCCTCCCCCCAATATCCTTGTGTATAGTCCTTCCCCCCAATATCCTTGCATATAGTCACTCCAGTGATTTGAACTCATTTTCTTGTATTTCTTCACTTATCTTGGGTTTCTAACCTTTGCTAATAATTTTTGTTTTTCCCTTCCTAGTTCAAATCCTCCTTGGAAGAGAAAATAAAAGTTAAAATTGCCTTAAGTACATCATCCTTGTTGTCTTCCCTTGTCTTCCTCTCAGTCCTAAAAAGTGAAACTATCCTTTCTTTGATCGTCCCTTAGACCCGCAAAGAGTAAAATCAACCAGGCAATCCAGGCAAAAAACAAAATACATTGTTAGCATTCATCACCCATATGCATTTGCCCTGTTTTATCATGTCCTTTGACTCTTCTGCATTTTAGTTTCCCCGTCAGTTTTGTCATTCTTGAATCTTTTCTATATGTCTTTAAAATGTGTTTGTTAATGTTTTCCTTATACTTTCACTTATGTCTCTGTAGCAACTTTTTTCCTCCTCATTGAGATTGTTTTTTTTTGCTCAAAACCATATAACACTAGAAGATATATATATATATATATATATATATATATATATATATAGCCATCAATCAAGAGAGCTGAAACTCCAGAGATTATCTCGTCCAAAAGTATCTAATGTGTCGCCTATTATCACTAGAACCAGTTTCAAACTAATTGGAAATATTTATTTAGCATAATAAAAATACAGTCAAATATAGGTAACATATAATTTTCTAAGTTAATGTGGTCTTTAGGGATCCTAATCTAAAATTTAATGGCCCCTATTGCTATTGGAGTAACATCACTAATCTAGTCCAACCTTATGGTTTGCACATGAATAAAGTTATTAGAAAAGTTATATGAATTTCGCCATAGGACTTAGACTTGCGATTTAGCCTTAAATTTATCTTCAAAGATAAGGAGACTGAAGTTCAGATAATGAGATTTATTTCATGAGGGTCATCCATATTACTATGGGCAAAAACAAAATAGTATGAAGAATCAGGAAACTTTACTGACACTTTTGTTACAAGGTAGAAATTTTGCTTTGCTACTCTTCTCCTAGGGATCATGAACTTTATGAGACTTGTCTTAAAACTTTGTAAATCTCTCAACAATTTGGCACAGCAGCATGATAAAAATGTGGAAATATGTATACAAAAATTGCACATATTTAACATATTGGATTGCTTGCTATCTAAGGGAGGGGTTGGGGGGAAGAGTTGGAGTACAGTTTTTGTAGGAGTAAATATTGAGGGCTATCTTTGCATGTATTTTGAAAATATGTTATTAAAAAATCAACTTGGCACTGTGCTCTGCACATGTTCAAAAGATATTTGTTGAATTATTTGTTGAATTAAGTACATTTTTCCTCAACTCTTGCCTCAGTTTAAAAAATTTTTTTAAACAATTTTTTATTATGAACTTAATCATCAACAAGCCAAACAATCTACCAAAAAAGGATTGTATATGAAACTAAACTCATGAAGTTTGTTTTCAAAGAGTGTATATCAAATTTAACAAGGACTGGCCTCAGTTTTTATATTAAAAATAGGGAAATTGCCAAAGATAAAGCCTTTTTTAAGAACCCTTTGAATATTTGTCTTAGTTTTCTTATATCTAAAATGAAGAGGTTTATTAGATAATCTTTATTTTGTTTTTTTGTTTTTTGTTTTTTAAATAAATTTTTATTGACAGAACCCCTGCCAGAGTAATTTTTTACAACATTATCCCTTGCACTCTATTAGATAATCTTTAAGGATTTATTTCTAAAATTTGTGATTCTATTATTAGAAGATGCTTAGATACTAGAGACAGATATTTTGCCTGTTGTTTTTAGCAATGCAATCCTTTCATGTCTAAGCATAGAAACATAGTGCAAAGAAAATTCCTATATGCATCATAGCAGGCATCTGTATAGTTTCTATTCCTTCAAATATAGACATTTCTAAATTAAGTGATTGATTTAAGTTATATGACAACTTTGTTTTCTAATTTTTTCTATTACCTTTTAAACATTTTTTGTTAGACAATGTCAATGATGCAGTTGAATTTTACATGCCTTTGAATGAAGCTGCTAAAATCACAAAGAAGAAGAAAAAGGTAAGATATAGAGATGGAAGCCACTGGCTAATTGAGTATTGTCCTAGGGTCAGATGCCCAAAGGTGCCAATATGAGAGAAAAAAAATTGGAAATTTTTTTTTTGAGATTAAAAAAAAAAACAACTACTTGACTAGGAAATTAGTTTGTTTTTTGTTTTTTTTTTTGGTGGAAATAGTCATTTACTTAATAATCAGAAGGTGGGGAGGGAGTTGAAAGGCAATGTTAGGTTTGTGTGACTCAAATTTGTGAAAAGGAATAAAGAATAAAGAATATAAATAATTAAGAAAAATGGAACAGTTAATTGATGTGATTCAAGAAAAGAACTATATATTTCACAGAAAAAAGTTACTTTTTCTGGGCTTTTGTCAGAAGTGTTTGTTATATATTTTTGGTGAGAATAATGTAATTAATTTGATACCTTACTTTTTTATTTTTCCCCACTTAATGCTATTTCATTTTTTCCAATTACATGTAAATATAGGTTTCTTTTTTAATTTTTTATTTGAAAAAACAGTAGGAACAAAAAGGAAAACAGAAAAGAAATACAAAATAAAATAAAGCAAAATAAAAGAAAACATTGTTATGTGCCCAGCAGAACAGAGAGTATTCAAACTATATAACAATAAATTACCACATCAAGGAAGTACATATTAGTAGAAGACATTATATTCATTCATGAATACAATTTTTCTTTATTTTCTTGTAAATTGTTCTTTGGTTCTCTGTTGCTCACCTTATCTACTTTACTCTTTTTTCTTCCTTTTCATCCTCCCCACCACTCTTAAGCAAGCTACATTTAAGAAAAGATATATTAGGGGCAGTTAGATGGCTCAGTGGATAGAGAACTGGCCCTAAAGTCAGGAGGACCAGTTTAAATCCAGCCCAGACACTTAATAGTTACTAGCTGTGTGACCCTGGACACGTCACACCCCCAGTTGCCTCAGAAAAAAAAAGAAGAAAAGGAAAGATATATTTATGTATACATATATGGATATATAGATACATACACACACTCACCCCACATTCATATATATCTTTCCTATCCTTGCTGCCTCTTTAATTAAATTATATTCCATAATTTGGCTTGCTACTGCTTAACCTCCCCCCACCCAAGGATCCCTCTCTTGTATTTTTCCTTCACCCTTTGCTTTCCCATCAGATCAGTCAATCCTACCCCAGTTATTTCTTTATAGATTTTGATACCTTCATAGTGTTTATGTATATATATATATATATATATATATATAGTGTTATCTATCAAATCCATTCTCCATGTGAGTAGGTTTTTGGAAATATGAGCCCTCCTCCCCCCTCTAATGCTTTGTGTCTTTTCTTCCTCTGCACCTAATTGTATAATATTATGTTATTTTTACCTTAATTCTGCCAATCTTTCTTTTGAGCTACTCTATTACCCTATTGATGTGATTCTTATATGGAGTCTTACATATATATATATATATATATATATATATATATATATATATATATATATATATATATATATATATATATATATATACACACACATATATGTATTCCACATATATAAAAACCAAATAATTTTTCCATGTTTAAATAATTTGTCCATGTTGAGTTTCTTAAAATTGATCTTTCATATTGACTTTATATGTTAAATTTTCTGTTGAGTTTGGGCTTGATTGATAGAAAGTTTTAAAAATCTGCAAATTCGTTGAATGTCCATTTTTTCTCATTCAGGATTATAGACGATTTTGCTGGATATATTTTTGGACCCAGGCCTAGTTCTTTTGATTGTGGACAGACTGTGGTCTTTTATTATAGCTTCTGATAAGTCTTGTACTATTCTAATTGTACCTCCAGCATATTTGAATTGTTTTTTTCTTGTTTCTTGCAAAATTTTCTCTTTGAACTGGGTTTTTTGAAATTTGGCAATAATATTCCTGTATGTTTTCTATCCAGGATCTCTTGATTGGTGGATTTTTTTCTATTTCTATTTTCCTCTAATGTTCTATTACTCCAGGATAATTTTCTTGGATTTTTTTCTACGTTATTGTGTCAAAGTCACAACTTTCTGGTAGTCCAATTATTCTTTTATTTTCTTTCCTTGATCTGCTCTCCAGATCTGTCATTTTTCTTATAAGATGTTTTACAGTCTGTTCTATTTTCTCATTCTTTATAATCTGTTTTGTTATTTCTTGGTCTCTCAGAGCTTTACTGGCTTCCCCGTGCCCAATTCTAATTTTCAAAGCATTATTTTCCTTTTCTAATTGGTTAACTTTTTTCATAAGCTTCTTTTTTTTTTTTTTTGATAGTTTTAATTTTTTCTTTCTTTTTTTCTCAATGTCTCTCATTTGATTTTTGAATTGTTTTGAGTTCTCCTATAAATTCTCTCTGGAAGTACAGCTGTTTCATTATTATTCTTTGAAGTAGAAGCTATTTTTTTTTTCACTAAAATGTTCTCAGAAGATGAATCCTGGTCTTCCCTGTTCCCATAATATGTTTCAGCGGTAGGGTTCTTTTTTCTTTGCTGTTTCATTTTTTAAAAAAAAAAGATATTAGTAGCGTTAACACCTCTAATCATGGGTTGGGGGGGATGGTGCCTCAAGCTTCCCTTCAGCTTTTCCCTTTGACCCCACACCAAGAGATCCACTTTCTTGCCAGTGCCCACCGATATTAGTGCTCCTGCCCTGCTGTTTTTGCATTTACCAGGTGCTGGTTCCTTCTTGCTCAGGGATATGTCTCAGCAGCTAAGCTGGGCCCAGCATTCCCACTAAGTTGAGGTTCACTTAGTCTTCCTGGACTCAAACTCCAACTCCACAAACAGTCTAGGAAGTGCAAGTCTCTGTGGTTCCTGCTGAGGCTTCAATCACACCCAGTCAGCCCAAGAGGTCCCCACTTGATATTTTTGCAGAGCTAACATGAAGGTATTTGCAGTTCACACAGGTCAATCCCCAGCTTAGGACTTTTCTTCAGATCTTCTCAGGTTGTATCTGGAGGACCCCATTTCTGCCCCAAGTCGTCTTGATTTTTCAGGAATCTTATGTTAGAAATTTGTTCTATTTGAAAGGGAAATTGGGAGAGTTTGAAATTTACCAACTTACTCCACCATCTTCTAGAATTCTGTCCTGTAAAGATAGTTTTCAACAGTCTTTTTTATAGAATTTTGAGTTCCAACTTTTTTTCTCTCTTCCTCTTTCATCTTCTTCCTCCCCAAGGCAGCAAGCAATATAATATAAATTTTACATATACAATCATGTTAAGCACATTTCCATATTAGTCAGGTTGTGAAAGAAGAATTAGAACAAAAAGGAAAATCCATGAGAAAGAAAAAAAGTGAAAATATTATACTTTGATCTGCCTTTAGACTCCATAGTTCTCTCTCTGGATGGGGATAGTACTTTCCATTATGAGTCAAAAAGGATGCATCTTGCTGTGATATTCTTGGTATCATTAAGTCCTGAATGCATACCCCATTTCCCAGGGATAGAAAAATTCTGGAGTTGGAAATCATTAGAACTTTGTTCTAATTTTATGGTTTTATGGAATGGAATCTTATAGTTGTCAGGGACCTCTGAGGGCATCTAATCTATCTTATACTGAATCAGAAATGCCCATACACAATTTCAAGGAAGTAGACAATCTAGTCTTTGCTTTAATACTATAGTTGGATATGGAGAGTTAGACAAGAATTTCTGAGAAATTCCCATTCTAATTTTTCACAGCTGCACGTGATTAAGAGTGATTAATATTCCTTTACATTTTCTATTCTTTGTGCTAAATATTCTCCTTCATTTAATTCTTGTATAAATCAACAAGCATTTGTCAGATACCTACTATGTGCCAGCTTACATTCTATTGGAAAATGCAAAATGTATGTATTATGCACACATACATGTAGATATATGTACACATGTATACACATATGTACACAAGGCAATTTTTGAGGATAGTGACATCAGTTGAAGCTGAGGGGATTATGTAAAGGCTTCTTGTAAAAGGCAGCAAACCTTTTGCTCCAGGGTCTTTCAGTCTCTTGACAGGGACTTCATAATCCCCTGCCATGCTTTACAGAATCTATCTAGCTGTCCTCATTTAAATCTCCAGAAGTGTGTAGTCTAGTAGTTATCAGGTTTGACTTAGAAAGTTCTCTATCCTGAGAAAACAGTGGAACTTTATTTTTAATGTGAGACCAACAGATAGATGCCAAGATACTCCTAAAATACTTCTGTTGGCAAATAACATTGCTGATTTCATCAAGCCTAGAACAATTGTAGAAGCTCCTAAATAAGATCCATAATCATGCAAAAGAGTTCTGCCAAATATAGTAAAAACCAAATGGCTCAAGATTACCTATTATTATTAGATTGTGATATGCAATTGGATAGACAAACAGTAGAATCTGTCTGTCAAAGCATATGACTTAGACATTGCATATAGATAGTGATCTGGCCTGAAATTTGAACAATGACAGGAGATTGGGCTAGATTTTCTTTGGGAAATTATATAGTTCTTTTAATAGCTCCAAATTTCTCCCTAAAACAAAGGCTTATCTTTTTGACACTAGTATTTTTTTAATTGACATGTTTCAGCATCAGAAATTACTAAATTCATCAAAGAATACCTAAAGAGCTGTGATGGAAATGCAAGGCAATGGAGAAGAAACAGCCAAGTATTATAGCTGAGGAATTGTGTAAAGGAAACATGTAAATTATGTAATTAAAGAAATGTATGACAAAAAATTGTCAGATGACTATGTTACAATAAGCAAGTATAATCACATGCTTACATTGATACTAGATCTATTTTCAAGAGGTCCAGAGAAGAGCTTGTATCATTTTGGATGGATGATTTAAGATGAACTTTGAGAAAGATATGAAGAGGAGTCAAATGCTGTGGGCAAGCATATATGGATTGAGATCTGTATCAATGGAGGAAATAACCACAACAATAAGATGGATTGCAGTATCAATGTAGCCAAAAAAAAAGTGTACTAGATGAAGTCTTCTGAAGAGTAACAACTACTGTTGCATTTTTTGATTCAAGTAAATTTTTATTTGAAAGTTATTATTTTTGGATACAACCATCTACATGAACCTTTCTTTGAGAACTGAATTCTATGAAATGTCAATAGGTCAAATAAAAAGTTATCTAATATGATAAAAAAGAAAACTATTGAATTACTCCTAGGGTTTTTCTTTGTGCTAGACCATGATAATACATCTGTAACTGAGATATTTAAAAAACCAAAAGCAACCCCAACAAACTAGAGCTTTTCTAAAAGCATAGAATCTTAAGAGTTGTAAGGGATTTCAGAAGCCATTTAGAGCAACCTGTAATTGAATTAAAAATTCTTTTGACAGCATATGTAAGAAATGGTTAACTGGATTTACTTGAAGACTTCTAGTGAGGGTCCCATACTCCATGAGATAGCTCATTCAATTTTGAATAATTCCAGCTATTAGGAAGTTTTCCTTTATATGAACCTAAATTATTCTATGCTCACCTTATCCTTTGCTTCTGATTTTGTTCTTCTAATGTCATCTAATACAAACATGCTATTTTAACAGATGAAAGAGGTAAAGTGATTTGCCCATAAGCAAATAACTAGTAATTTGAAAAGGTGGGATTTGCACCAAATTCTGCCTCTTAATCCATGCTCTTTCCACTATGTCATGAATTCATTCAGATTTACAGTTTATGCCCTTTGATAGTGATGTGTGAAAAAAAAAATCCGTATTTAAACAGATCCACTCTACTACAGTCAAAGAAATATTAAGTCATAGCAAATTAAGTATGTTTCCATACATAGTTTTTCAAAAGAAACCTCACCTAGGATTGGTAAAGATTTATTTTGAAAAAAAATTTTTTTGAGGGAATGATGTCCAATCTGGATATGAGTTATAAAAGACTCAGTGCAACACTGGAGAAAAACTCAAGGGAGATATCAAGTCTGTGTTTCAATAATGAATGAAAATCCAAAGTAATATTTTGAGGAACGTGCATCGTGATTGAATTATTCATTAAGAATAAATTTCTTTGGGTCTTCAAGAATTACTGCGATTGAAGAATTCATCATCTTGAAAAAGGAGTTTCTCAGTTAAACTGGACTGGTCCTTTGATAACATATATTTAGATTGTCTGCCTGCACCAGAAATCTTGCCAACATGGTGAGACATGACGGATCTAAATATTTTCTATTGGTGTGGCATTTGAAAACCTAAAGTCACCCTTCATTCTTCTCAAGACAAGAACTCAACAACTCAACAAGAACTGTTGTATTCATGGAAATAGTGAGTGCATCATGCAATAGGAATTTTTATTGTTGTTCAACGTATGACTTTTGGTGACCATGTATGGGGTTTTCTTGGCAAAGATACTAGAGTGGTTTCCATTTTCTTCTCCAGTAGATCCAAGCAAACAGAAGTTAAGTGATTTACCTAAAGTCATGTAGCTAGTGAGACTCTGAATTTGGATTTGAACTTGAGTTTTCATGACTCAAGTCCAGTCTTCTATCCATTGAGTCACCTTGTTGTATCAGTAATAGGAAGATACTGTATTTAATTGTATGAATTATCTAGACCTTTGGAGGGCAAGTATTTGTAGACTCTATAAATCTTGGGGAGGAAAATCTTTAGTGATCTGAAGTAGGTATGAAATCTTTTTTCAAGTCACTATTGTGAAATCTTTTTAATGAAGTATGTGTTCTTATAATTATTCCTATTCTGTACATAACTTGCTTTGTATATATTTATTTAAATAATGTCTCTGCTATTAGATTGTAAGCTCCTTGAAGGTAGGGAGAGCCTTTGAAGAAGAAAAGTGTAATATTAATTTCAACAGATGTTGAAAATGATGCCAGTATTACATTGGCGAATATATCTTTTAATATTGAATTTTCTGGTTTTATGTATTAAAAAAAATTATCTGTGTCTGTAAGCAGACCAAAAAAGAATGAACTTCTTAGAAAAAAAAAAGAAATTGAAGTAATTAGAGTAGGTAATAAAGAAATAAAATTATCATTCTTTGCAGTTGATATGATAGTATATTTAGAGAATTCTTAGGGAATCAACTAAAAAGCTCCTAAAAACACTTAACAATTTTTTCCAATTTTCAGGATATAAAATAAATCCACATAAATCATCAGCATTTCTATGTGTTACCAACAAAGCCCAGAAAGAAGAGATAGAGAAATCCCATTTAATATAACTGTAGATATTTTAAAATATTTTGAAGTCTACCTGCCAAGACAAAGCCAGGAACTATATGAACATAATTACAAATACTTTTCACACAAAATTAGATCTAAACAAGTGGAAGACTATCAAATTTTCATTGATAGGCTGAAGTTATAGAACAAAAATGATAATTCTACCTAGATTTATCTACTTATTCGGTGACATGTCAGTCAAACTGACAAGAAACTTTAAAACTAGAAGAAAATAATAAAGAATTCATCTAGAAGAACAAAAGAATTTCAAGAGAATTAATGGGAAAAAAAATGCAAAGGAAAGTGGCCTAGCTTTACTAGACCTAAAACTGTATTTATAAAGTGATGGTTATCAAAACCATTTGGTACTTACTAAGAAATAGAATAGTGGATCATGAAATAGATTAGACTCACAAAACACAATAGTCAGTGACTATAGTAAATTTAGTGTCTGATAAAACTCTGAGATTACAAGTTCTAGGATAAGTACTTGCTATTTGACCAAAAGTTCTGTGAAAACTGAAAAATAGTATGTCAGAAACTAGGCATTGACCAACATCTAACACCCTATGCCAAGATAAGGTTGAAAATGGGTTTATGATTTAGACATAAAGGGTGATGTTATAAGTAAAGTAGGAGAACTAGGGATAGTCTACCTCTTTGGTCTGTGGAGAAGGGAGGAATTTATGGCTAAAGAAGAACTAGAGGACATTCTTTGATGTACCAGGGTCTCTAATGGGCCTGTACTCCAAAAAATCATAAAAAGATGGAAAAGGACCCACATGTGCAAAAATGTTTGTAGCAGCCCTTTTTATAGTGGCAAGGAACTGGAAATTGACTAAATGATCCCCAGATGGAGAATGGCTAAATAAATTATTGTATATGAATGTAATGGAATATTATTGTTCTATAAGAGATGACAAGCTCCCTAATTTCAGAATTGATGCTGAGTGAAGTAAGCAGAGCCAGGAGAACTTTGAAAACAGTAACAACAAGATTATATGATTATCAGCTGTGATGGGCTTGGTTCTTTTTAACAGTGCAAATATTGAAGGCAATTCCAGTAAATATGGGATGGAAAATCTGTGTTCAGAGGGAGAAATATAGAGAATGAATGTGGATTGAAGCATAATATTTTCATTTTGTTGTTGTTGTTGTTATCATCTGATTGCTTATTTTTCTTTTTTGTCTTATGATTTTTTCTTTTTATCTGAGTTTTCTTGTACAACATGACAGTGTTTAAAAGAATTGAACATATTTAACCTGAAAATAGAGTGAACTTTTTTAAAGATTCTCAATAAGTTGACATTACTTTAAAAAAAAAGTTTTATTTTTCAAAATATACACAAAGATAGTTTTTAGTATTCATCCTTGTAAAACCTTGTGTTCCAAATTTTTCTCCCTCCCTTCTTCCTTACTCCTCCCCTAGATAGCTAGTAGTCCAATATATGTCAAACATGTGCAATTCTAAACATATTTCTACATTCGTCATGTTGCACAAGAAAAATCAGATCAAAAGAGGAAAAAAAATGAGGAAGAAAAAACAAGAAGCAAACAATAACAAAAAAGGTGAAAATACTATGCTTTAATCCATATTCAGTCTCCATAATAATCTCTGAATGTAGATGGCTCTTTCCAGCATAAGTCTATCTTCAAGTTGATAGTTCTTATGAAATTTATCTTTTTAGCCTGCAGTGTGGGACAGTGTTTACAAGGTGATTTCCAAGATGCTGAGTGAAAATGAAAAAATCAGAGACAGAATGAACTTCAAACAGGATTGTGCTGAAAGTAAGTAATACTTTATTTGAGATTGAGAAACTTCTATTATAGGTTTTGGTCACAAAATAAAGGTGCTTGTTCATCAGCAGCTCCCATAATTATCATGTTCAGAGTGCAGCATCACAAATTTCTGTTTCTTGTAATCATTACTCTTTTTAATTAGAACTCCCTTTACTATATTTTTAAGTCATATTTAACCCTGGTGGGTGTGGAAAAGGATATGTATGAGTGAGATAGGGTTTTGAGTACAAAGGTATTCATTCTGCTTAAAGAATAGCAGGAAAATGAAACAGACTGATTTATTGAGGTGTAAATATTTCAAAATACTGTATTTTTCACTTAAATTGATGAAGTAAAATATCCTGTTACCTTTGTGAGCTTTTTTAAGTCACTTAATTTTTCTGGTCCCCATTTTTCTTATATATAAAATGAAGGGATTAGATTAGATGGACCTTCAGTGTCCCTTTAAATCTACAATTCCATATTCCTTCCTTTAAAGATACAGTACAGACAAGCCCTTTAATGATAGCTTTCACATAACTATTTCCAATAATTTAAGTGTACATTTTATTGTTGTTATTGAAGTTATTATAATTTAGAGATGTTAATGTAGGAATACTTTCAGAAATAAATATACTACATTTTAAAAACTGTAAAAATCCTGGGTCTACAATAGTTGGTGGAATTGGGCAAGAGGGGAGACAAATTTCACTGGTAAATATTTTGATTTTATTGATTCTATTTTTTCCTAAGGGGAAAATCTAAACCCTAATGGCTTTGTTTAAGCAACATATGTAAGCACAGAAGTATATATGTGTATTGTAGTTCCAGTAGGCTCAGGAATACTGTCTTTTGGGTAGCTGGTAAGGGTCTATCATATGTTGATTCTTATCATAAAATGGTTGTTTAACAACATTTTAATTTTTAAGTAATAAACTATTAGGAACTCATTACTGTTTGCCTCAATTTGTTCTTAGTGATACTGTTCATAAAAGCCACTAGTGTGAACATATATAACTTTTATGATCTAATTTTAAATTGGAATGACATAGAAATTGATCTTACTTTCCTTCATTTCTCTTTAAAAATAAGAGGAAGAAAAATAAGAATTACTGAAAATATAAGGGGAGAAGTTGTGAGGCCATCCAGAGGCATCCAGTATGATTCAAACAGTATAGGAAAGCCCAGATCAGGGCTTTTTAAACTTTTTCCAAACTTTTTCACCTGAGAAATTTTTATCATGGTATGTATGTATACAAATAAAACATTTACTCATATAAAAATCATAATTTCACAAACCCCACATTCAGTTACAAGACTTTATATATGGAGCTACAATCTACAATTTAAAAAGTTGGGGCCTAGATCATGAATGCTGGAAAGAAGTCTGATATTTAGGTGCTGAGGAATCCAAAAGAAAGGACGAGGTCTCTGATCTTGATATGGTATCTGGATTTTGTATGCAGAACATTTTGTATTTCAGAAGAAATTGGGCAAATGAAAAAAAGTCTCATTTTGACAGGTGGGGAACAGAGATAGAGACATGCACCAGAAATGAATTGAGAGTGAACTAATAATATGTGTCTTTGGGTTTATATTCATATATTTTATTATAAATGGTTTGGTAGGTTTGAGAGCAGGGGTGTTATTTTTGCCATTGCTTGATGATGAATGAATGAATAAAGCATTTAAGTGTTTAATATGTGCAAAGAACTATGTCAAGCACTGGGGATACAGGCTGAAAAGCAAGAGTTCTCCTCTTAAGACACTCACTTTTTGATAGGGGAGACAACATGAAAGGAAGGTTTCAGGTGTAGGTCAGATGGAAAACTTCCATGGTACATTGAGTGTAATAGCAAAGCAGAGATCAATGTCTCTTGAATGTTTCCATTGTTTTTCTTTATATTTCCATTGAGAAGATTATATCAGTTTCTGATGCTAAGCCATTTGATACTGCCTCTGAGTTGGTAGTGAAAACTTTGTTTTCTTCAGTAGTTGTGACTATAACACCAAGTGCTGAGTCCCAGGATGATGACGAAAGACACTGGGCTAGAAGTATTTCTGTTTCCAAAGCTCTTGGCCTCAGGGTTCTGGGCTGTTTCCATTAGGGCCTAAGAGTAAATAGTGGTCAAATTTCACTTCCCTGGCCCATGCCTCTGCTTCAGCTAGGCTGGCTTAGTTTTCCTATGTGTTTTATGATTGGTGGGGATGACTGACCTTCTTCTCCTTGAGAATTACTTTTTTGGATGATGATCTTGAGGTTTAGACTGCAAGCAGGACTACCCCTCTTAGGGATCCTTTACCCATCTGTCTGGCTGTGATGGTTGGACAATTGTTGCTGGTAGTGATGAGGAAGGTAGATTGCTTCTTTATAGTAATTTCTTCTCTTAATGATGACTAGGAATACTGAGCTAGAAGCAAATATAGTAGTCTGGGTGGGGGTAGGAAAAAAGCACTTAAATTAGAATCAAATTTTGGAGGACTCAGGATCATCCATATTTCTATAAGCTTTTGCAAAAAGACATTCATTGAATAAAGACAAAAATGACTTGGTGATTTCTAAAAACTTAAAAAATTCTCATCATTAAATATTTTGTGTGACTATCCTAAAGTGATTTATAAAACATGCCAACATGTATATTAAGGTAACAAATACTAAAGGATAAAAATTTATGAATGCTTTTAAAGTCTATTCCTAGGAAAATTGTAATTTTAGAGAAGGTGATATTTTCCTTATTTTTTTTTTTTTTTATTCATCTGAGGTGGGGATCTGGCCCAGAGTACAGAGAAGTCTTCTCATCTCTGTGGGTGAGTAGCAGAGTAAATTATAACCTGCAAGTTAAAATATAGATGGGTTTAATTTTCTGCTCTCTTTTATTGCCAGATTTCTGTAACCTGGGATTTGCATCTGTTGCTTGCTTTTATTTCTTGAATTAAATATTCATTAAAAGTCTATTTTGTGTAAGTCATCATGCTAGGTGTTGGGTGAAATACAAAGTTGAATAAATGATAAAGCATTTATTAAGTGTTTATTGTGTATCAGGTAGTGAACTTAGTATGGAAGCCAGAAAGTGGGAATATAAGGATAGGATACATGTATTATATAAAATTATTTCTTTGGAAATAATCAGAAACTGATACAGATGCTTGCTTCTGGACCAAATAAGGCAAAAGTTTACCCATTAAGTCCCACTGTCCCAGGGCAGAATTTGAGGGTTTGGTAGGAGGGATTTGGCATTTGGGAAACATGGACAGCTTATCAGGATTGTGTTCTCTGTTGTTGAGTTTGAATGCTTGCCATTTCAACTTGAAAAAGTTTGCTCTAGTACCTTATTTTGCTAGGTATTCTTCATAATCTTCTTAAGTCGATTCAGATAGAAGCAATTCAGTTTCCTGTCATGGTGCTGATAGATTATTCAATAGATTGTATAATGATATCAGCACAGTGATCTAGACCCATAGTTTGATACTCAGTCTAATAACTCTTTATTTTCCATACTTTTCTTTGTTCTCAATTGTTAGGCTCAAATTAGCACAAACAGCAGACAATCAATTTGTACTTTATTGTATCTCAGCATCCAAGACTGCTCAAGTAATGGGAGGAGGCTCTCAGAGATGGGAGACACAAACAAAACTTCCAGGGTAGTTCTTGAAATGAACCAAAGCAAACTAGGGATTGTGAAAAAAAAAACTAAGTGAGGGGATGCATTCTCCAGATTGGGGGTGGAGGTGTGGGGAGAGGAGTAACATCAGAAAGTCATGGAGGCAAGATGTGGAATGCTGAATATAAGGAACAAAAGACCAGTTTATTAGTGCATAGTGTACATAGTAGGGAGTAATGTTTAATAAGATAGGAAAATAAAGTTGGAGCCACGTTGTAAGGATGCTAAATATATTTTTTAAATGTTCCTATAAGTTATAGGAATTTATTGATTAGAGAAATGATGTATGTGGCAGACCTATGCATTAGGAAAATTAGTGTGATAGCTTTATGAAAGATGAATTGGAGGGGAAATGCTAATACCTAGCATTTATATGTTGCTTTAATATTTACAAACTATTTTATGAATATTTTCTCATTTTATTTTTACATCACTTCGAGGTAGTAAGTGCTATTATTATCCTTATGTTAGAGATAAGGAAAATAAAGGAGGGAGAAAAAAAGCCCAAAACTACTAAGGACTCCCAAATATCTTGAACATAAACAGATAAAAACAGGAGGAGAGAGAGGCTTCAGATCTAGTAAAGAAAGAGGTTCAGGCATCTGGGAATAAATACTTTAAAAAAGATATTGTAGAAATTCAGGAAAACATGAAACTACAGCACATTGTTTTTTGGTGGCTTAAAATAGAAATGAGAAGTATGAGAGCAAAATTGATGTCCTATACAATCAAAAATAAACACAATAGAAAATCTTGAATCTTCAATAGCAAATAACACCAAAGGGGGAAAAAAAAACAAAACTAGATTTGGGAATGCAAATATATAGATAGAAAAGACAATCCAAAGGAAGAGAAAAAAAAAAAAAAACCACTGCAAGAATTATAGTCAAGTTGACCTAAGAAGGGAAGAGTTGAAACCCTCAGGGGTAACTAGCACTTGGAAAAATGGAAAAGCATGGATCCAGGGAGGAGATTTCTAGTTGAATCTAGCAAAAGTACTCTACTATGGGGCAGTGCTCTTTCTGACATCTGCAATAATTGGCATTGTTCTGAAAGTGAGGTACAGTAGAAAAAGAGAATCTGCCAGGTAAAGCAAAAGATGTAACAGTCTTTTGAGGGTAGAGCCTGGAATGGATACCTTGGAAGATTTAATTGTATGAAAAATACATAGAAAATGAGATTGGATAATTATAGGGGTCATGAATCAGAGAATGAACATCTAGAAAGAGAAGACAAATTATGAATGAAAGAATTCCTTTTTCTAAATAAGTAAGAGGACCCCCCCTTTCCAGCTCCAACAAATAATGAAGTTATAGGGAAAATAGATAAATTGGGAACATCTTCCCATACATAAAACTTACAGCTGTTTTTTAAAAAAAAGTAATAAAATTAGTAAACCCTTAGCTAATCTGATTAAAAAGAAAAGGGCAAGAAATCAAATTAATAAAATACCAAATGATCAAGGTGAAATCATAGCAAAACAAGAAGTAAAATGAATAATCAGAACATATCATGCGTAGTTATATGCTAACAGCACTGAGAACACAAACAAAAATAGAGGAATATCTTTAAAAATATAGAATACCGAAACTAGCATAAGACAAGATCAAGATCTTAACCCAATCTCAAAAAAGAAGTAGATGTAAAGGACTTTCCATGTTGGTGGGGGTAGGGGAGTAGTGGAACAAAAAAAAATTTTGGAGCTGGTGAATTCATGGAAAATTCTATCAAACTTTTAAAGAATAATTAGTACTCATATTCTCAAAAATCAATAAAGAACCCTATGAGAATATTCTTATGAGGCAAATATAGTCATGCACAATATCTAAATCAGGGAAAAATAGAACACAGAAAGGAAATTATAGATTAATATCATTAATGAATATTGACTCAAATTTTTTATAATAGCTTTTTATTTTTCCAAATACATGCAAAGATAGTTTATAACATTCATCTTTCCAAAACCTTGTGTTCCAAATATTTCTCACTTCCTCTACCATTCAGTAGAGGTTAAACATATACAATTCTTCTAAACATATTTCTATCTTTATTATGCTGTGCAAGATAAATCAGTTCAAAAGGGAAAATATGAGAAAGAAAAAAAAAAAACAACAAGAAGGAAATAACAACAACAAAGGTGAAAATACTATCCTTTGATCCACGTTCAGTTTCCATAGTTCTCTTTCTGGATGTGGAAGGCTCTTTCCATCACAAGTCTGTAGGAATTGCCTTGGATCACCTCATTGTTGAAAAAAGCCAACTCTATCACAGTTGATCACACAATTTTTTTGTAACTATGTACAGTGTTCTCTCAGTATAAAGATTAGCTAGCAAAGAATTTTCTATTAAGCATTAATGTGTGGTTTCATCAGAATGGTCATTCCTTCCAGTCATCAAATCATAGCTCTTTCACACCTCTTGAAGACCATATATTCTATTGCTGTGCTTGCAAAAATTCATACTATAGTGGCTGTCCTAGTGATAATGACACCTCTCCCTCCTGCCCTGCTCTCCATAATGTATTTGGGATGTGATACCTGGCATCTTTCATCTTAGGACCAACAAATGTTCTAAGTCCTTTTAATTAGGTCAGTGTGGCAATAATTATGATCAGGGTTTATTGAGTAATCATGCTACCACACTATGATGAAGCATTAGAGAAAAACTTAATGATACCCTGACTGTTAATGTGCTGTCACTATATTTGTTTTATAATAAATATAATGCTGATTGCTGCTTCCAAATATGGTCTTTCATGAGGGCATAATAATTAGGTTTGTGTTTATTCACATCCTGATAAGTAATGACAATAATTGAGCTGTCTTAAAATTAAGACTGGTTATTAGAAAGCCTAATCTAGATTTTTGAGTATTTTTTAGAAAGCTATGAAGAAGTGTGTACCTACAAAAAGCAAAAAGTTCTTAGAAGTGTTTGTTTGCTTTATTGTGCCTTGGGAACACTTGCTTGATGGATCTAGGCATTTATCATGGAGTACATAAACAAGTTGATTGATAATAGTTTACTTTCTTAATAATGCCTCATACCTGATGTGAAATGGTTCAGTAATTACCCTTCATGTTGGTTGATTTGTTATATATGTTCTGGGTGCATGAGGGGGAAATTTCCTTGAAAATGGAGAAAGTTAGATGAAATTCTTTCTTTTTTGCATTATTTAGGAAACTCATCATGGAATAATTGAGAAACAATCAAAATGGAAGAACAATATTAATGGATGGATACTGGCAACATCATTTACATTTCATGGAATGCTTTGGTTTTGTTTCTTGACATTTGGTATGGATAATTAGTTTACCTAGCTCCTTAATGCCTGATAACTTTAGTTTTATTACATTTTGTTGTCAGTAGGAGTCATTCTTGTAAATCTATTTAAATTCAAAGAATAATATATTTCCCTTGTATAATTACATTAAAAAATGAGCTGTAAATATTGTTTTGTGGATTTGTCTAAGGTATCATTTAAATTCCCAAAGTATATTTTCAAAAACATGAGAGTTTAATGAGTTTGAGTTGTCCCAAAGCTATAGGGACTTTGAAATCATATTTTACATATTTGCAGTATAGTGTGTCCATATGAACTTAATGCTGCTCTTATCCTTTGCAAGACAGACTTGAGATAGATCAAAGAGGATATGTTTGGAAATAAAGGTGATATAAAAGCAAAAGACAATTAAACAATGTATTTAATATTTGATTACAATTTTTGTTTTTCAGTTTTCTACATGATATGTATATGCTTTCTAGGTTCTGAAAGGGATACAGCTATAAAATCTGTATAATTTATCTAATTTATAGAAATAAATCCAATGGAAATTGGAAGATGGACATTCAGTGATAGAGATGAATTTCATTTACTTCTGATGAAAAGACCAGAGTTGAACAAAAAGTTTGATCTTCAGACACAAAACTCAAGAGAAGCATAAAAAGTAAAAAGGAAAGAACTCATGAGAGCTATATCTCATTTATGAGTATACTTAGAGAGTATGTGTATAATTTGATTTTATTGTGATTATATAAAAAAGAAATTAGAGGTGGAAAGAGGAAAATGGAGGAAAAATGAGGGAAATTATATCTCATGAAACGACAAAGAAGACCTGTTATAGGGAGGGGGATGAACATTGTGTGAATCTTACTCTCATCAGATTTGGCTCGAAGAAAGAATATCAGACATTTGGTTCATAGAGAAATTTGTCTCACCTTATAGGGAAGTGGAAGGAGAAAGGGAAAAGGAAAAGGGTGGCTAATAGAAGTAGTAGGGGAATGACATAAGAAAGAGGGAAGGGCTATAAAGGAGGAGAGCTGTTTCAGGGAAGTGGTGGTCAGACACAAAATACTGGGAAGGAGGGAAAGGGGGAAAGGAAAGAGAAAAGCATAACTGCAGTAAATAAGATGGCAGGAAATACAGAATTGTCATTTTAACTTTGAATGTGAATGGGATGAACTTTCCCATAAAATGAAAGCAAATAGCAGATTGGATTAAAAACCAGAATCCTACAATATGTTGTTTACAAGAAACACACTTAAAGCAGTCATAATACAGACTTAAAGTAAAAGGCTGGAGCAAAATCTATTATGCTTAAAAGGAAGTGAAAAAAGCTCAGCTAGCCATCCTGATCTCAGATTAGCAAAAGCAAAAATTGATCTAATTAAAAAAGATAAGGAAGGAAATTATATCTTGCTAAAGAGTACTATAGATAATGAAGTAATATCAACACTAAACATATCCGCACCAGGTGGTATAGCATCCAAATTCCTAGAGGAGAAGTTGAGACATGCAAAAAGAAATAGACAGCAAAGCTATACTATTTTAGGGAATCTCAACCTTACTCTCTCAGAACTTTATAAATTGAACCACAAAATAAATAAGAAGTTAAGGAGGTAAATAGAATTTTAGAAAAGTTAGGTACGATAGATTTTTAGAGAACATTGAATGGAGACAGAAAAGAGCAGACTTTTTTCTTGGTGGTTCATGGAATCTATACAAAAATTGACAATATATTAGGGCATAAAATCTCAAAATCAAATGCAGAAAGGCAGAAATAGTAAATACATGTTTTTCAGATTATGATGCAATAAAATGACATCCAATAAAAGGCCAAGGGAAAATAGACCAAAAATTAATGGGAAACTAAAGAATGAGTGGATGAAATAGCAAATCATAGTCACAATAATTTCATCCTAGAGAATGACAATAATGCAACCAAGGCAGTTCTTAGGGCTAAGTTTTATATCTCTAGATACTTACTTGCATAAAATAAAGAGAAAATCAGTGAATTAGACATGCAATTAAAAAAGCTAGAAAAAGAACAAATAACTTCTCCCCAAGTAAATACCAAATTTGAAATTCTGAAAATAAAAGGAGAAATTAATAAAATTGAAAGTAAAAAAACAAAGTATTGAACTAATAAACACAACTAAGAGCTGGTTTTACAAAAAATATTTATTTAATAGTAGATAAACCTTTAGTTAATTTGATCAGAAAAGGGAAAAAAGAAAATCAAATTGTTAGTATCAAAAGTAAAGGATGAACTTTCTACCAATGAAGAGGAAATTGAAGCAATAATTAGGAAATATTTTGTACAACTGTATACCAATAAATATTATAATCTAAGTGAAATTGATAAATATTTACAAAAATATAGATTTCCCAGATTAACAGAGGTGGAAACAAATTATTTAAATAGTCCCATTTTAGACAAAGAAATTGTCCAAGCTATTAATCAACTCCCTAAGATGGATTTACATGTGAATTCTAGCAAGCATTTAAAAAACAATTTCAATATTATACAAATTCTTTGGAAAAATAGGGAAAAAAGGAATCTTACCAACTTCTTTTTATGACAGAGACAGAATGCTGATACCTAAACCAGGAAAGGTCAAAACAAGCAAAATTATAGACCAATTTCCCTAATGAATATTGATGCAAAAATCTTAAATAAAATATGAGCAAAGAGATTTCAGCAAGTTATCCCCAGGATAATTACCATGACCAAATAGGATTTATACCAGAAATGCAGGGCTGGTTCAATATTAGGGAAACCATTAGCATAATTGGCTGTATCAATAATCAAACTAACAAAAATCATATTATCTCAATAGATGCAGAAAAAGAACTTGACAAAATCCCACACACATTCCTATTAAAAACACTAAAAGTATAAGGAATAAGTGGAGTTTTCCTTAAAATGATCAACAGCAACTATTTAAAGCCATCAGCAAGCATCAGATGTATTGGGGATAAACTAGAACCATTTCCAATAAGATCAGGGGTGAAGCAAGTTTGCCCATTATCACTATTACTATTTAATATTGTATTAGAAATGTTAGCTTTGGCAATAAGAGAAGAAAAAGAGATTAAAGGAATTAGAATAGGTAAAGAGAAAACCAAATTATCATTCTTTGCAGATGATATGACAGTATATTTAGAGAATAAACTAAAAAGCTGTTAGAAATAATTCACAACTTTAGCAAAGTTACAGATACAAATTCCACAGAAATCATTAACATTTTTACATATTACCAACAAAATCAAATGAGGTACAAAGATAAATCCCATTTAAAATAACCATAGATAATATGAAATATTTGGGATTCTACCTGCCAAGGCAAAGTTTAAGAACTGCATGAACACAATTACAAAACTCCACACAAATAAAGTCAGATTTAATCTCTTGGAAAAATATCAAGTGTTCATGGGTAGTCCAAGTTAATAAAGTAAAAATGACAGTACTACCTAAATAATCTACTTCTTCAGTGCCATACCAATCAAACACATGAAATATGTTTACATGATTGCACATATATACTCTATCGGTTTGTCTGCCATCTTGGCAGGGCATGAAAGCAAAGGAAAAAAATGAAATTCAAAACATTAAAAATGAATGTTGAAAATTGTCTTTACATGTAATTGGAGAAAGATATGTTGTAGTATATCCTAGATACAATATATGTTTGCAGAACCGAACAGTTCTCTTGTTGCACAGGGAGAATTGGATTCAGAAGGTGAAAATAACCCAGGAAGAAAAACAAAAATGCAAATAGTTCACATTCGTTTCCCAGTGTTCTTTCTTTGGGTGTAGCTGCTTCTGTCCATCATTTATCAATTGAAACTGAGTTAGGTCTCTTTGTCAAAGAAATCCACTTCCATCAGAATACATCCTCATACAATATCGTTGTCAAAGTGTATAATGATCTCCTGGTTCTACTCATTTCACTTAGCATCAGTTCATGTAAGTCTCTCCAAGCCTCTCTGTATTCATCCTGCTGGTCATTTCTTACAGAACAATAATATTCCATAACATTCATATACCACAATTTACCCAGCCATTCTCCAATTGATGGGCATCCATTCAATTTCCAGTTTCTAGCCACTACAAACAGGGTTGCCACAAACATTTTGGCACATTCAGGTCCCTTTCTCTTTAGTATCTCTTTGGGGTATAAGCCCAGTAGTAGTACTTCTGGATCAAAGGGTATGCACAATTTGATAACTTTTTGGGCATAATTCCAGATTGCTCTCCAGAATGGTTGGATTCATTCATAACTCCACCCACAATGCATCAGTGTCCTAGTTTTCCCGCATCCCCTCCAACATTCATCATTATTTTTTCCTGTCATCTTAGCCAATCTGAGAGGATTGTAGTGGTATCTCAGAGTTGTCTTAATTTGCATTTCTCTGATCAATAGTGATTTGCACAACATACTATTTTTATTCTTTTTGATGTTTGTTTACATTTTGTTTTCTTTCTAATTTTTTTCCATTTTGATCTGATTTTTCTTGTGCAGCATGATATTTGTGGAAATATGCATAGAGGAATTGCACATGTTTAACATATATTGGATTATTTGCTGATGAGGGGAGAGGAGGAAGGAAGGGAAAAATTAGAACACAATGTTTTGTAGGGGTAAAGGTAAAAAATTATTCATGTATATATTTTGAAAATTAAAAGCTATATTTTAGCTTTTACTAATTATATTACATTAATGTGAAGATTTTCCATTTATTGTCCTAAAAACAACATATATGTATGCATATATTTGTATATATTTTTTGTTATCAACTTGCTTACAAATTCATTGGGACCTCTATTTTGGAAATACATCTCATCTGCCTCTCAAAAAAAAGTTTCAGTAACTTACTGTTGCTTCTAATGTAACATAAAACTCTGGCTTTTAAAGGACTTCACTGTCTCATTGCACTCTATTTTTCTAGACTGACTACATGGAATTCCAATTGCATTCTACAAAATTGGCCCATTTTCTGTTCCCCTCATCTGACATTATATCTTCTGCCTCTCTGCCTTTGCATAGATTGCTTTCCATGCCTAGAGTTCATCTCTCATGTCTGCCTTTTGGGATTCCTTGAACCTTTCAAGGCTCAGCAAAGTAGGGATAGCACCTTTTAGAGACCTTTCTTAATTCTTTTAGTTGTTTAAATATTCAATTATACATACATGGGTACATAAATGATACACCTATACATTTGCTTTACAGGCAACTTATTCCCCAGTAGAATATGAGCTTTTTGAAGGCAAGAATATCCTCACATTTTACCATAGAACCACCTAGAATAAAGCCTGGAATATAATAGGTACTTAAAACTTATTGATTCCTTTTATAGATTAGGTTTAATTGCTTTTCAATACTTCATTTTCTTGACCTTGAGTGCTATTTCCATTCATAGCATATTCAGTAGTTAAATTTTAGAGTCCAAATGTTCATGTTTTGCTACTAATATTTAAGAGATTTGATTATCATAGGAAGGCAGGAAGTTTGTTCCATTTCAGTTCTATTTGTTGTTCCCATTTCAGTTTAATCTATAAATGACCCTGGCATTTTGACTTAGTTGGTCTTCACATCATTCTTTCTGTATCATATACATTATTTTATTTTGTTTTTTGAGATGGCATTGCTCATATAATTACTCAAGTAAAACTTTTTATTTTGCTAACTAATCTTGTTTCTTATCTTTAAATTATTTTCTTTATGGTTTTAAAGAAATTTACTTTATATAATTCTATAGTTTCTCTTGAATTTACATTTTTTATATTGAAAGAAAATTAAAAAAAAAGTTTTAAAGGAAGTTATTCCAGTCTATCCCTCTCCAAGTAAATAGAAGACTTTTTTCCTCTTTCTGTCTCCCTTTCCTCCCTTCTTTCTCCTTCCCCCTTCTCCAATCTCCCTGCTCATTTGGAAATATAAGGAATGATTAGTCATCTCCCATGGGTTTAGTCAACTCAATACAAATGTTCCTCCATCTGTTCAATGTTCAATAGGCATTTTCAGCTTGATGTATCCAAAAAAAAGCTCATTATTTCCTTCTCTCTGACTTTCTCCCTTCCTCTCTTCTAATCTTCTCTGTTATTCTTGACCATCATCCTTTCAAGCCCAGCTTTGTAACGTTAGGTCATTTTTGACTTTTTAATCTCACCTTACATATTCAATCTACCATTTGCCAAACTTAAGCAGTTGTACTTTCACAATATCTCTTGTATGTACCTCATTCTCTACCCACTAATATAACCATCATTATAGTTTAGGCGCTTATCTCTTTTTATCTGATTTATCTAACTGGTCTTTGCATTACTAGTGATTTTCCTATGGGACAGATCTGACCATTTCCATCTTCCTTCTCAGTAAACTCTATTGTTTTTTCATACCTCCAGGGTAAAGAAGTAAATGGTCTTTGGCTTCCAAAGCTCTTCATAACCTTTCTCCATTCTACCTTCCCAGTCTTTTTATACTTTTTTCTTCTCCATAATCTTTATAACTCAGCTATTCTGATTTACTTGATATTCTTTAAACAGGACCCTATTTCCTATAACTACACATTTATTCTGCTTGTTTCCTATGTCTGGAAGCTCTCTTTTTACTTTCTTTTAGCTTTCCTAGTTTTTTCAACATTCAGTTCAAATCCCACTCTGACAGAAGCCTTTTTTTGTCCTTCTTTCTTCTCTACCACCTCATGCAGCCTTCCCTGTTAAGGTCAAGTAGATGGATAATTTCTATATTTTTCATTTTTCCTTATTATAACATAAGCTTTTTGAGGTAAGGAATATTTTTGTCTTTCCTTATATTCTCAGTATTTAATTGCAGTGACTCCCCCCCCCCAGATAAACATTTAATAAATGCTTGTTAATTAAGCACAAAGAAATAATTTTTTTCTTCTAAAAATTCTCTAAAATTGGTATAAAATACTAGTCAGTTTGCCTCATAAAATAGCAAAAAAGCAGTGAAGAAGAAAAATGGATCTACAGAAATTTGGCAAAAGTCCAAGTAAAGTTAGATCATTCTGAATATTTGTGGATGAAACCATACATTTTCCCAAGATAAGCATAAAAAAAGAATTGAAATGAACAGGTGCAGGACTACTCAGCTCACACAAATATTTAGCAAGGATCAAAAAAGTCCACTAGATTAAGTAATGATCAAATTAAAAGATTGAAATTAAAATTAAAAAGGTATGAGTTCCTTTTTTAAGGGCAGTACTACACAAAGAGTTAAGCAGAAGACTGGGCATTAGGGAGAGTTCTGCCCAGAAAAGCTAAGCCTGGGAAGGCAGTACCTCTTCCATTTTGCAAACCAAGAGCAAGATGAAGATACCTCCAGCTATGTATTCTGGGACAGAAAGGCAGGGGAATGAACCACCAGTGAGCCTGGGATAGCTGATGTCTGCAGATATTTAGATGATCAAGAGGATATTAATCAGACTATTCCTTTATCAGACTGTGATTGAATGCTCTGAAAATTTGCAGCTAGCTGATCTGAGTCACCCCTGACGTTCTTGAAGAACTCAACTCTTGAGGTGTAAGAGAAAGCAGTAATACGAGATTAGCTCATACACATAAAAACAAGCCCCCACCGTCTCAAATCATAAACTCTCTGTAAATTAGAATGGATCAAATAGAAATCAGCAACTCCATGAAACAATAAGAAATACCAGAACAAAGCTAAAATAAACACGAGGTGACATTTTGAAAAATAGAGGAGAAATAGGCAAATGGAAAATAAAAGGCTATAAAGCTATATGTAAAGTTGCCTTTTTGAAAAGTCTTATCGAAATCAATAAATCTTATAAGAAATCCCAAAATGAAAATCAAATTATCCAGACAAAAAATAAGCAAACACAGCAGAGAAGAAAAGAAAAATTATTGTCAACCCACTATATACAATTATATGCTAGCAAAATTGAGTGTTATTGACAAAAACACTCCAACTGCATGATTATGGCAAAGATAGAGAAAAAAGATTTTGATAAAACATAATATTTTTAGGTGATAACTTCTACAAAGTATAGGCATAGGAGAATTATTTTTAACATAAATAATACGTGTGTTAGTATAAAACTAGAACCTTTTTTTTTTTCCAATTGGAAAATACTGGAAACTTTCCAGGTAGAGGAGTAATGCAAGAATGATTCCTTCCATCATTTGCCTTATAGCTATAGATAGATAAGAAAAGGAAATTAAATACATAAATAATGATGAAGAAAAGACAAAATTATCCTCATTTCCTAACACGATGGTTTACTTTGAAAAATCTAGAGAAGCATCAAAGAAAGTAATTGATATGATTAATAGTTTCAGTAAAGTAGCAGAATATAAAATATAACTAAAAAATATCATTTGTGTATAACAACAATTCAAGAAATAATATAGGAATCTTTTTTTAAACATCCATATAAAATATATGTTGGTTGTCTATGACACATTTAACGTTTACATAAATGCATTTACAAAATACCCTTTGAAGAAATAATGACAAATAAGGGAATATTTATTGCTCACATTTGATAATAAAAGTAACCAATACTAAATAAATTATTTTTCAATTTAGCACTATAACTACTAAGGGAGCACCTTATAGTGTTAGACAAAAATAACAAAACTTTCTATAGGGGAGAAAATGTCCAAAATCCCAAAAGAAATAAACAAAACAACAATGAAGGAAAAATAGTATTTCTAAACCACAACTTGTACTACAAAGCAATTATAATAACTATTGGTATTAGTTCAAAATTAGAAAACTATACCAATAGAATAAAGTAGGTAATTATTAAACATTTTTAAGCACTTATGATTGAGGAAGTATGATAAGCATAGGTGATAGAAAGACATAATTGAAATAGTCCCTGTCCTTAGGGAACTTGCTTTCTAATGGAAGAGACAACTTATATATGTTTAGGAATAGAGGAAGACATGTACAAATCAAATATAAGGCAATTTTTGAAAGAAAAGACACTAATAAATGAGATAACCAAAAAGATCTCCTAGAGGACCTGGTGCTTAAATTAGGTCTAGAAGAAACCCAATGATTCTAGGAATTTCAAGAACTATTTTTAACTTAAATAATATGTGAGTATATATAAAACTAGAAGTTTTTTTTTTCACTTTCAATAATGAAAGCAGCACAAAAGAATGGAAATAGAGGATTAAGAGTTGTATATGAACAGCCTTATATTACTAGATTGTAAAAAGTATGGAAGAGGATAATATGGAGGCGAATAGATAGAAGAGAAAGATATGAAAGGGTCGATCATGAAGATGTTTAAATACCAAAAAGAAGAATTTATGTTTGATCCTAAAGGCAATAGAGATTAATAGTGTTGAGTAAGGGATTTACATAAACCTGTGCTGTAGGAAGATGACTTTGACAGTTATGGGGAATATGAATGGCTAGGGAAGGATTTAAGACAAGAAGGTGGAATTGGGAAACTGTTACAGTAATCCAGGTGAGAGGTGATGAGATCCTATAAAAATGTTATGATTGTGGAGGTGGAAAGAAAAGGGAAACATTCCCCAAGATTTGGAGAGGATAGAAATGACAAGACTTGGATATGTGTGGGGAGTTATAGGAGTCAAAGATGACACCAAAGTTCTGAACTTTAATGACTGGGAGGATTATCATGCTCTCAAAAGTAATAGAGAAGTTTGGAAGAGGAATGGAATTGATGAGTTCTATAATGGGTTCTATTTTAGACATATTGAATTTGAGAAACAGTTTTATCATTCCCATAGACAATTTGTTATGTAAGACTGCAGCTCTGGCACAATAATAGAGATAGATATATATAGATGTGTAAATGATTTCAATAGAAATGATAATTGATCTAATGAGGTCATGAAAATATATAGGAAAAGGAGAAGAGGACTCAGAGCTTTAGGGTAATATCTGAAGTTAACTAATTTCATAGACAATGATCCCACAAAGACAACTGAGAATGAGTGGTTATACAGGTATTAAGAGAAACAAAAGAGAGCATTATCATAAAAATCTAGACTTTACCCAGGAGGAGAGGATGGCTATGGATTTTACATGTTCCATAAAGGTCAAGAAGGATGAAAATTTAAAAATAGGTCATCAGATTTAGTAATTAAGAGAACACTTATTATTTTCTTGGAGAGAGCACAGTCAGTTAAGTTTCAGTTGAGTTATGAAAATGATTAAGAAAGGAAATAAAGTCATTTAATGAAGATGGCATTCTTAAAAAGTTTAGTTGAAGAAAGAAAAAGACATTGGGTGATAGCTAGGAGAAATGAGAAGTGAGGGATTTTTAAGAAATAGGGAGACAATAGGCAGCAGGGAGGACCCAGGATGATTAAGAAAATTGAAGGTTAGAATGATAGTGGAAATAATAGTTGAAGCAATCTGTTAGAAAAGATGGGAAGAGATGGTATCAATATTACATGCTTGCCCTTAGCAAGGAAAATGACCACCTCTTTATTAGAGGTAAGAAAAGATGAAGAAATGGTTGGGGATTAAGGTAAGAAATTCTGACATGAGAAATACAGAAGAGGAATCTAGTGGAAAGTGCCCTCAATTTTCTCTAAAAAGGATGACAGGAAAACTTTAGCTTGGATAATGACATGATTGGAGGGAGATCTGAGAGGCAAGATGAGAAAGAATGTAAGGAATGGGGATGGTTATGTACAAGTTAAAGAATCAGTATGGGAAGAGTAAAAGGGTTATCTTGCAGTGAAGCTCAATTGAGGTAAGATAGCACCAATTTATAGGAGACAAACAATAAAGATCACACCACAAAAAACAAAAACAAACCAAAAAAACAGAAGAGAATGAGATCAGGTACCTGTAATAACTATAGCTAAGGGTCTAATTTTTTAACCATTCAAAGAAAAGAGGTAATCAAAGAGAATAAAATTATAACAAATCGTAAGATATTAAAAAAAAAACCTTATATTTCAAAATAATCATTGTATCTAAAAAGGGAAGCCATCTATTAGGGAAAAAAACATCTTTATATCTAATATAGCTGATAAGATTCTGATATCCTAGATAATAGTGAATTTAAAAAAAAATATGTGAAGACTGCCACTATTCCCCTTTGTGGGTACCTTATCTCTTAACTGCTTCTCAAATAAAATTTGAATCCAGATCCTTTGACTTGTCTTCTATGATTTTTTTAAAGAGGTGATTCACATGACTAAAGTCAGGAAATAAAAGAGTGACCTAGAATACTGAGAGGTTAAGTTGCCCAAGGTTATGTAGTGAGAATGTATCAGGGACAAGACTGGAATGCAAGCCTTCCTGTTTCTAAAGCCAGCTCTCTATCCCCTGTGCTATGCTGCAAACAAAATGTGACATGGTTCTGTGAGGCTCAAGGCGCAAAGTTCTATTCTTTACAGGCACTTCATGCTCCTGTCGCTGGAACCAAAAGGATTCTTCTTCATTCAGGATGTCCCAGAAGTCTTAGTCAGACTTAGACTTTAAGACTTTTGAGATTTCCTATATTATATTGTTCTCACTGCCACATACATATGAACTATCCTTTACTTATGTGGTCCTCTGGGAGGGTAGGGGATAGGAAAGGTGATGATAGAGACATTTCCATAGAAAAGTAAGTTATATCACTAGACACTCTATACTTCTGACGTGCCCTCCTTTGAGAAATTAACCAATCAACATTTATTAATTGCCTATCATCCAGAACTATGTTAGTTACTGAGAATGTGAAAGATTAAAAAGTTTTCTGACCAATGAGCTTAAATTTTATTGAGTATTTGCAATTATATATATAAGCAAAATAGATATGAGGTATATTCAAGTTTTTTGTTGTGGTGGTGATGGGAAGATACCAATTTCTGTACAGGATCAGAAAATTGTTGAGCTGAGCTTTGAAGGAAGTTAGGTATTATAGGAGGAGGAAGCTGGGAAGGAGGGCAATCCATACATGACAAGACATAGAAATCATATTATATGAGAACAACAACAATGATAATAATAGCTAATATTTATATAATGCAGGCTATGTGCCAGGCACTGTGCTGAGCACGTTACATCTTTGTTTCTGTCCCAATTGTCTTTTCTATAAGAGCTGCAAAAATTCTTAGAGAATCATGATTCATGATTCATGACTTGTCACAAAGCTAGTAAATGTCTGAGGCCAAATATGAATTTGGTTCTTCCTCCTAGTCCACTGTGCTAGCCACTGAACCGGATAGCTGCTTCTAGCTGAATAAACTACCCCCACATAAATCCTTTATATTTTAACTCTTGGTAATAATGATTGACACATCCCAAATTATAGGTAAATCACTTCCCTCTCCTACCTTCACTTATAAAATGAGGAGGATAAAATTTATATATGCTTAGTACTATAGTACATGTGGGAATTATAGAAGTATAACCAATATCCACTTTTTAAATATAATCTGTAGTATTTATGTAAAAAGTAATATTTCTTATTCCAAGACCAGAATAGAGAAGGTCTTGAAAACCGGTAGTGATCCCCCCAAAAGGAATCTACTATTCCTTTTTAGATAGAAGAACAAGTGAAGAAAGATTGGAGTCAAGAAGCCTAGTTGAAACTTTTGTAGACATATATTGGGAAATTCGTATTCTGAATGACAATGATGGCATTAAGAGAGAATGAAAGGATGGCAATATAAAGACCATTGGATTTGGAGTGAAAAGATTCAGATAACCTTGAGATCCCCAGCTTTGCCATCTGCTAACTAGAGACTTTTAGGAAAGGTCTTTCTGGTCCTCAATTTGCTTCTTTCAAAGTGAAGACACTGCACTGGATCAATGGTTCTCAAATTTTATGGCCTCAGCATTCCTGTACAACCTTTTTATTTCTTTCTTTATTTTTTTGCTGAGTTAATTAGGGTTAAGTGACTTGCTCAGGGTCATACAGCAGGAAGTGTTAAGTGTCTGAGAACAGATTTGAACTCAGGTCCTTCTGACTTCAGGGGTGGTGCTCTATTCACTGTGCCACCTAGCTGCCCCAGATTCCTGTACAACCTTAAAAATTGAAGACCATAAAGAGCTTTTGTTTATAGATTATATCTGTTGATATTTAGAAGAAGCTAATTGGTTCAGTGAATAGAATACTGAGCCTGAAGTTAGGAAGTGTTATCTTCTTGAGTTCAAATTCTGCCTCAGCTTCTTGCTAGGTGTTGTGAACATGGACAAGTCACTTAACCTTGTTTGTCTCAGCTCTTCATCTATAAAACAGTCTGGAGGAGGAAATGTCAAACCTCTCCAGTATCTTTGCCAAGAAAACACCAAATGGAATCATGATAAGTTGAACATGACTGAACAGCAACAAAATCTATTGATATTAATCATATTCCTATGCTCAAAAAGTTATCAAACTGTGCATACCCTTTGATCCAGCAGTGTTTCTACTGGGCCTATACCCCAAAGAGATACTAAAGAAGGGAAAGGGGCCAAATGTTTGTGGCAGCCCTGTTTGTAGTGGCTAGAAGCTGGAAAATGAATGGATGCCCATCAATTGGAGAATGGTTGGATAAATTGTGGTATATGAACATTATGGAATATTATTGTTCTGTAAGGAATGACCAGCAGGATGAATACAGAGAGGACTGTCGAGACTTACATGAACTGATGCTAAGTGAAATGAGCAGAACCAGGAGATCATTATATACCTCAACAACGATACTGTTTGAGGATGTATTCTGATGGAAGTGGATCTCTTCGATAAAGAGAGCTTTAATTGATCAAAGATGGACAGACGCAGCTACACCCAGAGAAAGAACACTGGGAAATGAATATAATCTGCTTGCATTTTTGTTTTTCTTCCCGGGTTATTTATACCTTCTGAATTCAATTCTCCCTGTGCAACAAGAAAACTGTTCGGTTCTGCACATGTATATTGTATCTAGGATATACTGTAACCTATTCAACATGTAAAGGACTGCTTGCCATCTGGGCGAGGGGGTAGAAGGAGGGAGGAGAAAAATTGGAACAGAAGTGAATGCAAGGGATAATGCTGTAAAAAAATTACCATGGTATGGGTTCTATCAATAAAAAGTTATTAAAAAAAGATATTAACCATATTCAAAATTAAAATGCCTTCTCCTTTCTAAAATATATAGAGAAATGACTCAACTTTATAAGAATTCAAGCCATTCTCCAGTTGATAAATGGCTAAAGGATATGAACAGACAATTTTCTTATGAAGAAATTGAAACTACTTGTAGACACATGAAAAAGTGCTCCAAATCACTATTGATCAGAGAAATGTGAATTAAGAAAACTCTGAGATACCACCACACACCTCTCAGATTGCCTAAGATGACAGGAAAAGATAATGATGAATGTTGGCTGGAATGTGGGAAAACTAGGACACTGATACATTGTTGGTGGAACTGTGAACAGATCCAATCATTTTGGAAAGCAATTTGGAACTCTGTTCAAAAAGTTATCAAACTGTGCATACCATTTGACCCAGTAATAACACTGGGCTTATATCCCAAAGAGATCTTAAAGGAAGGAAAGGGACCCACATGTGCAAAAATGTTTGTGGCAGCCCTTTTTGTAGTGGCAAGAAACTGGAAACTGAATGGATGCCCATCAGTTGGTGAATTTCTGAATAAGTTATGGTATATGAATGTTATGGCATATTATTATTCTGTAATAAATGACCAGCAGGATGATTTCAGAGCGGCCAGGAGAGACTTATATGAACTGATGCTGAGTGAAATGAGCAGAACCAGGAAATTATCATACATGGCAAAAACAAGACTATATTACAATCAATTCTGATGGATGTGGCTCTCTTCAACAATGAGATGATTCAAATCGATTCCACTTGTTCAGTGATAAAAGAACTATCTACACCCAAAGAGAAGATTATGGGAACCAAGTGTAGACCCAACATAGCAATCTCATTTGTTTTTTTCTTGCATTTTGTTTTCTTTGCCAGTTTTTTTTTCCTTCTTGATCTGATTTTTCTTGTGCAGCAAGATAAGTGTATAAACATGTACACACATATTAGATTTAACTTATATTTTAATCCATTTAACATGTATTGGACTACCTGCCATCTAGGGAAGGGACTGGGGAAGAAAGAGGGCTTAATTTGCAACAGAAGGCTTTGCAAGGATCAATGTTGAGAACTTATCTATGCTATCCATGCATATGTTTTGTGAATAAAAAGCTTTAATAAAAATATTAAAATGTCTTTAATATTTTTGTGAAAATAGTTTTGATCTTGCACCTCCTGAAAGAATTTTGGGGACCCACCTGGAGTTCTCAGACTCATTTTGATAATTGCTTACAATTCTCACACACTACCTATGTGACATAGACTACCTATGTGGCAAGTTACTTTACTTACTGCCAGCCTCAATTTCCTTATCTGTAAAATAGGGATAATGAAAATGGGTTATTGTAAAGGTCAAACGAGGGAGTGTTTGTAAAAAATGTTTAGAGCAGGGCCTAATGTACAGTAAGTACTATATAAATGTTAAATGAATGTTCGCCATTGTTAATATTTTATAGTTTTGAATCAACTTCTGGTATCTGTTCAGGTAACTTTTTTTTCTTCATGAGGTTAGAGACAGTATAATCAAGATGTCGTAATAAGTATGAGCCCATGATACAAGAATGAATGGGAATGACGTGAAGGAGAGATTCAGACCATCCTGTGCAACAAGGTCTGGCTGATTTATAAGTTCATTATACTTACAATAAGATCTAAGATGTTGCCTTATTTTCAGGCTGAATTCAAAACATCTTGTCTTCATTGGTCTTCCATGGTGCAGTCTAATCAAATTCTCTGGAATGGTTTAGGCTATTGTGTATGTGTGTATGTGTGCAAAATGGGAAATTTGGTTTTTTAGACATCAACAATACCTTACTAATCTGTGTTGGATTACTTGCTGTCTAGGGGAAAGTGATGGGGGATGGGAGGGAGAAAAATTTGGAACATTTCCTTTTTATTTTAAGACTTTTTTTTCAGTGAAAATAACTAATTTAGAAACTATAACTAATTTAGAAACTTACACAAATCTTATATTTCTATTTTTTAAAAATATTCTTTTAGAAAAAGTTTTTAAATTGCAGGTTAACTTTATTGAAATTGATCAATTATTAAAAATCAAGTACCCAAATTTAAAAGTGCTTAAAATGTTTTCATCTCATTCTAACTTTGTTGCTTTGTACGTTCAGATATTTTACATTTTATGGTAAATCGTGTAATGGAATTTCAAGAAATAATTAAAACAAAAACTTACTCTGTATTACCTTAAGATTCAATTTTGTAACAATCCCTAGCAAGGGGAACTAGATCTGTAGAATATTCACAGTGCAAGAGCAAAGGAAAATCCCTGCCAGTGATGCCTCCCCTACTGCTACTATTTCTGGACTAGTGGACCATTTGTGAAACAGGCCTCTGATTGATGGGACTTTTGAATCAAAAGATGGACTCTTTCCTTGTAGATATATCTGTTACATTATGCTTCTCCACACTTTTTTCATCTTATTTCACATTGTTTTTACTATTGTGCAGAAAAGTAGCATCATCCTTTGAGAATACAGATGACAGTTGAACAAAATTCCATTAAACTAGCTCAGAATGTGATTCTTCCATGAAAGAGAATACCTATCATTTATAACATAATTATGTGCTTGAGATTTTGTGCAAAAACACCTGAATCTACTTCTAAAAGGAAAGAAGATTCTTTTTGGGAACTTGACTTCACATCAAGTACCTAAGAGGTAGAATGATTTTCTTCTTTTCTCTCCCATAAATGTTTCTTATTTATAAAAATTTTAATTCCACAGAAAAGGGCTCCAGAGCTCTTTGTGCATCCTTCAAATTGCAAAAATTCTCTTTGTATCATTCAATTGTTTTCTTTTTTTTTGTTCTCTCCAGGGAACTTTAAGTTTTCATCTTAAACCATGTATTTTTTTTTTTTTCTTTCATAGGGTATCTCATGCCATTGGAAGGTCTGTCACTAATATAATCAACCCAGTTTTCCACTTTAGACTCTGAACTGTTCTCTTTGATCACCTGTATCAATTCTTTGGCAAGTTGTGTGATTGATATCTCAGAATTTTTTCTTATGTTATAAAACTTCATAGCCTGATAGTCAAGGCCATCTTTTCTGTGGCTTTCACCTATCTTTCCCTCCTTATCTCATGCTACTTTCCTATTCATAACTACATTCAAGCCAAACTTAAGAACTTTGGAAAAAAGAAGATCTCTATTCAAATCCCAGATTTGCTGTTTACTTTCTATGTAACCTTGGTTAAGACAATTGCAGTTCAGCTGCTGTTCTGGTGCTGTGTGGTTGATATCCATGGTTTGGGTCTTCAAACCTCTGTGGGGATAGGTAAAATATGATGTGGTGTGGTGTGGCTGTGAGCTCTAGTTCAAGCCCAACTGTTCATTCCTTCTGTTCATCTTCTGCAGAGATCCAGCAAAACACTGTTGCCCCAAATGCTTGCTGTCTGTGACAGTGCTAGTGAGCTTCCTCAGCCCAGAGCCTGCATTTCCATGACACTGGAAACAGGGAAGTGGGATCAAGGTGTGGGCTTGGGTTTTGTTGTAAGCTTTTGTGTTGGATTCTTGGCTTAGCTAGTACAGTTTCATTGCTGGATGCACTGGTTTTCCATGAGAATGTAAACTCCTCCCTTCCATTCCTTTAGGTGCCTGCACTCTGAATGATTACTAGGGGTTTTGGATGAATTTATAAACAGGTTTAAGGGCTGGCCATAATTCTCAAAGGAGCACATATTTGGAAGAAAAATCTATTTTTTGACATCAGAATCAAGATTCAAAAAGATCTCTTCAGATTAAGATGATAAAATATATTTATCCCTATTAGATTTCAAACCTTAGATTTAGTTTAAAAAAATAAACATCAGAAGTACAGTACAAGATGGGGGCAACAATCCATATGGAAAAAAGACCTAGAGATTTTAGTATTAGAATTTAACTGCTTCTTTCCAGTTGCTGATGTGAATTTACCTTTCTAGATTTCTCTTGAATTTTATATTGGCATTTCAAAATTTTCACAGTTTTGGTGTTTTGAGACGTTTGAATGCACATATACATGTATAGATATGTACATATATAAAGCATGTATAATTTTTTATTAAAGGTTCATGATTTCCCATATAAGATTGTAAATACAATTTACACTATAAGTTATTTTCAGTTGTAAGCCTTTGTCCTTTGTCTTTTGTAATATTAGATTTCAAGATATTTTCTTTCTCCACTTCTTTTTTTACTAAATGGTATTTTTCTCCAATTACATGTAAAGATAATTTTCAACATTCATTTTTAATGTTTTGAATTTCATTTTTTTCTTTTCCTTTCATGCCCTGCCAAGATGGCAAACAAACCGATATAGAGTATATATGTGCAATCATGTAAACATCTTTCCACATTGGTCATGTTGTAGAAGAAAAAAAAAGAAAAAAACACAAAAAAAGGAAAAAAAAGTGAAAATAGTATACTTTGGTCTGCATTCAGGCTCCACAGTTCTTCCTTTGGATATGGATAGCATTTTCTACTTCATTTTGAAATTATCTTAAATCATTCTATTGCTGAGATCATTGCTAAGTCGATCAGAGTTGATCACTGCTTAATTTCAATACGCTCATGAGTGGTATTCTCCTGGTTCTGCTCACTTCAATTGGTATCAGTTCATATAAGTTTTTCTAGCTTTTTGTGTAACCTAGTTACTTATCATTTCTTATAGTACAATAGTAGTCAATTACATTCATATACCACAGCTTGTTTAGCCATTCCTTAATTGATGGGCATTCCATCAATTTCCAATTCTTTTCCACCACAAAAAAGCTGCTGTAAATATTTTTGTACATGTGGGACCTTTTCCCTTTTTTATGATCTCTTTGTGATACAGACTTAGCAGTATTACTACTGGATCAAAGGAAATGCATAGTTTGATTGCCTTTTGGGCATAGTTCCAAATTATTCTCCAGAACAGTTGGGTCAGTTCACAATTCCACCAACAATGCAAGGATGTCCCCATTTTCCTATATCTTTTCATTATTTATTATTTTTCCTTTTCTATCATATTAGCCAATCTAATCCACCAATTCTTCTTAACAAGTACTAAATAGTTTTGATGCTGCTTTATAATATAGTTTTAGATCTGGTACAATTTGATCCCATTCTTTTGCATTATTTTCTTTAATTTCCTTGATATTCTTGACCATTTGTTCTTCTAGCTGAATTGTTATTATTTTTTATATCTATAAAATAATTTTTGGTAGTTTGATTGGTATGGCATGGATTAAATTAATTTAGGTAGAATTTTCACTTTTGTTACATTAACTTAGCCTACTAAAGAGGTATTGATATTTCTCTAATTGTTTAGAGCTGACTTTTTTGTGAAAAATGTTCATATAGTTCCTGAGTTTGTCTTGGCAAGTAGACTTCCAAATATGCTATATTGTCTATAATTATTTTAAATGTAATTTCTCTTTCTATTTCTTCTTGTTACTGGACTTTGTTGGTAATATAAATAAATGTGGGGGATTTATGTAGGTTTATTTCATATCCTGAAACTTTGCTAAAGTTATTATTTCAAGTAGTTTTTAGTTCATTCTCTAGAATTCTCTAAGTGAACCACTGGATCATCTGCAAATCATGAAAGCCTTATTTCTTCATTACCTAGACCAATTCCTTCAATTTCTTTTTCTTTTCTTATTGCTCAAGCTAACATTTATAGTACAATTTGAATAGTAGTAATGATAATGGTCACCCTTGCTTCACTTATGGATCTTTTGAGGAATAGCTTTAAAGATAATGCTGGCTGATGGTTTTAGGTTAGATGGTACTTATCAATTTCAGGAAAACTTCATTTATTCCTATACTTTTTTAGTGTTATTAATAAGAATGGGAGCTGTATTTTGTCAAAAGCTTTTCTGCATCTGTTGAAATAATCATATGATTTGTGTTGGTTTTGTTATTGATATGGTCAATTATGTTAATAGTTTTATTGAACCAGCCCTGCATTCCTGTTATAAATCCTATTTAATCATAGTGTATTATTATCCTTGTGATAATTTGCTGTAATTTCTGCTAAAATTTTATTTAAGATTTTTGCATCAATATTCATTAGGAAAATTGGTCTGTATTATACTTTCTTCTATTTTGATCCTACCTGATTTAGGTATCAGCACCATATGTGTCATAAAAGGAATTTAGTAAGACTCCTTCTTTCCCTGTTTTTCCAAATAGTTTGCATACTACTGGAATTAATTGTTCTTTAAATACTTGGTAAAATTCATATGCACATCATCTGGTTCTGGAGATGTTTTTTTCTTAGGGAGTTGATTAATAGCTTGTTCAATTTCTTTTTCTAAAATGAAACTATTTAATTTATTTCCTCCTCTGTTAATCTAGGCAATCTACATTTTTGTAGGTATTCATCCATTTCACTGAGATTATCAGATTTTTTGTCATACAGTTGGGCAAAATAGCTTTTAATTATTTCTCTAATTTCCTCTTTATTGGTGGGAAGTTCACTCTTTTCATTTTTGATACTAGTAATTTGATTTTCTTCTTTTCTTTTTCTAATTAAATTAACTAAAAATTTATCTATTTTGTTTTTTTTTTCATAAAACCAACTTTTAGTTTTGTTTATTAGTTCAATAGTTTCCTTACTTTCTATTTTTCTCTGCTTTTATTTTCAAAATTTCAAATTTGATATTTAATTTTTCTTTTTCTAGTTTTCTTTAGTTACATGACCAATTCATTAATCTTCTCTTTCTCTATTTTATGCAAGTAAGCATTTAGAGATATAACTTCCCTAAGAACTGCTTTGGCTGCATCCCATAAATTTTGGTATGTTGTCTCAATTATTGTCATTCTCTTGGATGAAATTATTGATTGTGTCTATGATTTGTTGTTTCACCAACTCATTCTTTTGGATTAGATTATCTACTTTCTAATGAATATTTGGTCTATTTTCCCCTGGCTCTTTATTACAGGTAATATGTATTGCATCATGATCTGAAAAAAGATGCATTTACTCTTTCTGCCTTTTTGCATTTGATTTTGAGGTTTTTATGCCCTGATATATGAATCAGTTTTTGTGTAGATTCCATGTATTGCTGAGAAAAAGTATATTCCTTTCTGTCTCCATTCAGTTTTCTCCAAAGGTCAGTTATACCTAACTTTTCTAGAATTCTATTTACCTCCTTAACTTTTTTCTTATTTATTTTGTGGTTTGATTTTGCCTTCCCTTCCTTCTTCTTAGGACAATCCCTTTCCCACCCATACTTCTTTTTGTATCATCACAGTAAAGCCAAATTATATCTGTATCCTTTAAGTATACCCCTTACAAATATACAATTCTTAAGTTAAACATGTCATCTTCCCATATAGACATGAAATATTTTAAGAAACATAGTTTTTTTCTTCCTTTTTTATGCTTCTCTTGAATTCTGTATTTGAAAAGCAAATTTTCTGTTCAGTTTGGTCTTTTCATAAAAAATAAATGAAAATCTCCTATTTCATTGAATAGCCATCCTTTCCCCTGAAAGATAATGCTTAATTTTGCTGGATAGGTGATTCTTGGCTTCAGTCCAAGTCCCTTTGCCTTCTGGAATATTATATTCAGGCCCTTTGATCCTTTAATGTAGAAGTTGCTGGATTTTGGATAATCCTGATTATGGCTGCTCAATATTTTTTTTCTGGCTGCTTTCAGTATTTTTTCCTTGATCCAATCTTTCTGGAATTTAGCAAATATATTCCTTGAATTTCTCATTTTGGGGTCCCTTTCAGGAGGTGATCCATGGATTCTTTCAATGGTTATTTTACCTTCTGGTTCTACATATCAAGGCAGTTTTCCTTGATGATTTCTTAAAATATGTTCTCTAGAATCTTTTTTTCATTGTGGTTTTCAGAAAGTCCAGTAATTCTTAGATTATCTTTCCTGGATCTATTTTCCAGGTTTTTTTCAATGAGGTATTTTTTATATTTTCTCCTATGTTTCTTCTATTTTTTTGGTTTTGTTGATTAATTCTTGATGTCTCATTGAGTCATTTGCTTCCATTTGTTCAATTCCAATTTTTAGTGAATTATTTTCTTGAGTTAGTTTTTTAAAATCTCTTTTTTGCATTTGACCAATTGGACTTTTTTATTATTAAAACTTTTTATTTACATAGCATATATGCCTGGGTAACTTTTCCAACATTGACCCTTGCATAACCTTTTGTTCCATATTTTTCCCTCCTTCTCCCTATCCTATCTCTTAGCTGGCAGGTAGTCCCATATATGTTAAATATGTTGAAATACATGTTAGATCCAATGTATGTATACATATTTTTACAGTTATCTTGTTGCACAAGAAAAATCAGATCAAGAAGGAAAAAAAGAAAAACTGAGAAAGAAAACAAAATGCAAATAAATAACAACAGAAAGAGTGAGAATTTTATGTTGTGTTCCAAACTCTGTTCCCACAGTTCTCTCTCTGGGTGTAGATGGCTCTCTTCATCATTGCATAAATGGAACTAGTTTGATTCATCTCAATGTTGAAGAGAGCCACACCCATCAGAATTAATCATTGTATAGTCTTGTTATTGTCATGTATAATGATCACCTGGGTCTGCTTATTTCCGTCATCATCAGTTCATGTAAGTCTCTCCAGGTCTCTCTGAAATCATCCTGCTGGTCATTTTTTGTTGGAATCTTTACCAACTGTTAAGTCATTAGAGTTGATAGAGACAATAATTATCTAATTTAGCATGGTTCAGTATCACTGATCTGATCTTACAAGGAGAGAACCATTTATATTATTTTAAAGAAGAACAAGAACTCCAACAATTTCTTAGAGAACAATAATATTCCATAACATTCATATACCACAACTTATACAGCCATTCTCCAGTTGATGGGCATTCACTCAGTTTCCAGTTTCTAGCCACTACAAAGAGGGCTGCCACAAACATTTTTGTACGTGTGGGTCCCTTTCCCTCCTTTAAGATCTCTTTGGGATATAAGCCCAGTAATAACACTGCTAGATCAAAGGGTATGCACAGTTTGATAACTTTTTGAGCATAGTTCCGAACTGCTCTCCAGAATGGTTGAATCCATTCACAGTTCCACCTGCAATATATCAGTGTCCCAGTTTTCCCACATCCCCTTCAACTTTCCTCATTATCTTTTCTTGTCATCTTAGCCAATCTGAGAGATACCACTATCTCAGAGTTGTCTTAAATTGCATTTATCTAATCAGTAGTGATTTAGAGCACCTTTTCATGTGGCTACAAATAGTTTCAGTTTCTTCATCTGAAAATTGTCTGTTTATATTCTTTAACAATTTATCAATTGGAGAATGGCTTGATTTCTTATATGTTTGAGTTAATTCTCTATATATTTTAGAAATGAGGCCTTTAACAGATTCTTTGGATGTAAAAATGTTTTCCTAGTTTATTGTTTCCTTTCTAATCTTGTTTGCATTAGTTTTGTTTGTATAAAAACTTTTTAACTTAATATAATCAAAATTACTTATTTTACAATCAATAATGGTCTTTAGTTCTTCTTTGGTCACAAATTCTTTCTTCCTCCACAAATCTGAGAGGTAAACTATCCTATGTTCTTATAATTTGTTTATAATCTCATTCTTTATGTTTAGATCAAGAACTCATTTCAACCTTATCTTGGGGTATGGTGTTAAGTGTGGGTCAATGCCTAATTTCTGCCATACTAATTTCCAGTTTTCCTGGCAGTTTTTATCAAATCATGAATTCTTATCCCAAAAGTTGTATTAAGTCCAGGATAGCTCCTTGGAGGCCTCAGGATCAGCTAGAGTCAGGATAAGTAAAAGTCCTTGGTCTTTAGGGAAGGAAGCAGGCAAACTGCCAGGAGTTTTGCCAAAAATCTCTTCTCGATTCTGGAGTCCAGAATCTTCACCTTTCAGCTCCTCTTCTGGTGCCAAGTGAAGTTTGGCCTCTCTCACCCCACCCTCTATTCCTTGCCTATGATTATCTTAACATCAAACATTGAGTAAGCACCAAACATTGAAATGAGCCATTTTCCCAAATATATGCTAATAGAATCATTGTCTCACAGTGAATAGGTAATTAGCCTTAAGTGCTCAGTTGTCTGATTCAAGAATACCTTTTTTAGAGTTTCAGCCCTTTATACCTTTGGGTTTGTCAAATACTAGATTGCTATAATCATTGACTATTTTGTTCTGTGAACCTAATCTATTCCACTGATTAACGTCTCTATTTCTTAGCCAGTAGCAAATGTTTTTTTTTTTTTTTAATTTTTAAAATTATAGCCTTTTATTTACAAAATATATATATAGGTAATTTTTCAGCATTGATAATTACAAAACCTTTTGTTCCAATTTTCCCCCTTTTTTCCCCCATCCCCTTCCCTAGATGGCAGGTTGACTAATACAAGTTAAATATGTTAAAGTACATGTTAAATACAATATATGTACAATATATAATATATATTTTATACAAAATATAGTTATTTTGCTGAACAAAAGAATCAGACTTTGAAATAAAGCACAATTAACCTGTGAATTGAAATAATGTACAATTAACAAAAACAGAGGGATTGGGAATATTATGTAGTGGTTCACACTCATTTCCCTGAGTTCTTTCTCTGGGTATAGCTGGTTCTCTTCATTATTGGACAAATGGAACTAATTTGGCTCAAGTTATTGTTGAAGATGGCCACATCCATCAGAATTGATCATATAGTATTGTTGTTGAAGTATATAATGATCTCCTGGTCTTACTCATTTCACTCAGCATCAGTTTGTGTAAGTCTCTCCAGGCCTTTCTGAAATCATCCTGTTGGTCATTTCTTACTGAACAACAATATTCCATAATATTCATATACCACAATTTATTCAGCCATTCTCCAATTTATGGGCATCCACTCAGTTTCCAGTTTCTGGCCCCTACAAAGAAGGCTGCCACTAACATTTTTGCACATACAGGTCCCTTTCCCTTCTTTAAGATCTCTTTGGGATATAAGCCTAGTAGTAGCACTGCTGGGTCAAAGGTTCTGCACAGTTTGACAACTTTTTGAGCATAGTTCCAAATCACTCTTCAGAATGGTGTCCCTATTTTCCCACATACCTTCCAACATTCAGCATTATCTTTTCCTGACATTCTAGTTAATCTGAAAAGTGTGTAGTGGTATCTCAGAGTTGTCTTAATTTGCATTTCTCTCATTAATAATGACTTGGAGCATCTTTTCATATGACAAAAAATAGTTTCGATTTCTTTGTCTGAGAATTGTCGGTCCTTTTCCTTTGACCATTTATCAGTTGGAGAATGGCTTGATTTCTGATAAATTAGAATCAGTTATCTATATATTTTGGAAATGAGGCCTTGATCAGAATCTTTGACTATAAAAATGTTTTCCCAGTTTATTGCTTCCCTTCTAATCTTGTCTGCATTAGTTTTATTTGCACAAAAACTTTTCAATTTGATATAATCAAAATTTTCTATTTTGTGATCAATAATGATCTCTAGTTCTTCTTTGGTCATAAATTCTTTCCTCTTCCACGGGTCTGAGAGGTAAACTATCTTATGTTCTTCTAATTTATTTATAATATCATTCTATATGCCTAGGCCATGAACCCATTTTGACCTTATCTTGATGTAAGGTGTTAAGTGTGGGTCAATGCCAAGTTTCTGCCATACTAATTTCCAATTTTCCCAGTTTTTGTCAAACAGTGAGTTCTTATCCCAAAAGCTGAGGTTTTTAGGTTTGTCAAACTCTAGATTGTTAAAGTTATTGACTATTTTGTCCTGTGAACCTAACCTATTCCACTGATCAACTAGTCTATTTCTTAGCCAATACCAAATGGCTTTGGTAACCACTGCTTTATAATATAATTTTAAATGTCTACAGCTAGGCCACCTTCATTTGATTTTTTTTTTCATTAATCCCCTTGAAATTCTTGACCTTTTGTTTTTCTATGTGAACTTTGTTATTTTTTCTAGGTCATTAGAATTGTTTTTTGGAGTCTCATTGGTATGGTGCTAAATAAATAGATTAGTTTTTGTAGTATTGTTATCTTTATTATATTTGCTCACCTTATCCAAGAGCATTTAATATTTTTCCAATGGGTTAGATCTGACTTTATTTGTGTGGAAAGTGTTTTGTAGTTCCTGATTTTCCCTTGGCAGATAGGTTCCCAAATATTTTATACTATCGGTAGTTACTTTAAATGGAATTTCTCTTTGTAACTCTAACTGTTGAATTTTGTTAGTGATATATAAGAATGCTGATGATTTATGTGGGTTTATTTTGTATCCTGCCACTTTGCTAAAGATGTGGATTATTTCTAATAGCTTTTTAGTAGAATCTCTGGGGTTCTCTAAGTATACCATCATATTATCTTCAAAGAGTGATAATTTGGTTTCCTCATGACCTACTCTAATTCTTTTAATCTCTTTCTCAACTCTTATTGCTGAAGCTAGCATTTCTAGTACAATACTGAACAGTAATTGTGATAGTGGGCAACCTTGTTTCACTCCTGATCTTATTGGGAATGGTTCCAGTTTATCCCCATTACATATGATGCTTACTGACAGTTTTAAAATAGATGCTACTGAATATTTTAAGGAAAAGCCCATTTATTCTTATAAAGTGTTTTGAATAGGAATGGATGTTGGATTTTATCAAATACTTTTTCTGCACCTATTGAGATGATCATATGGGTTTTGCTAATTTGGCTATTGATATAGTCAATTATGTTAATAGTTTTATTAATATTGAACCAGCCCTGCATTGCTGGTATAAATCCTACTTTGTCCTGGTATATTTTCCTGGGGATGATTTTCTGTACTCTTTTTGCTAATATTTTATTTAAGATTTTTGCATCAATATTCATTAGGGAGATTGGTCTATAATTTTCTTTCTCTGTTTTCAACCTACCTGATTTAGGTATCAGTACCATGTCTGTATCATTAAAGGAATTTGTTAGGAAACCTTCATTCCATATTTTTTCAAATAGTTTGCATAACATTGGAGTTAATTGTTCTTGAAATATTTGGTAGAATTCATATGTAAATCTGTCCGGTTCTGAGGATTTTTTCTTTTCTTTTTTTTTCTTTTTTTGAAAAAAATTCCTTTATAACATTATCTTCTGTTCCAACTTTATCCCTCCCTCTCTCTATCCCCTCCCCCAGATGGCAAACAGACCTATACATGTTAAATATGTCACAATATATCCTAGATACAATATATGTATGCAGAACTGAACAGTTCTCTTGTTGCACAGGAAGAATTGGATTCAGAAGGTAAAAATAACCCCGGAAGAGAAACAAAAGTGCATATAGTTTACATTCATTTCCCAATGTTCTTTTTTTGGATGTAGCTGCTTCTGTCCATCATTGATCAATTGAAACTAAATTAAAGCTTCTCTTTGTCGAAGAAATCTACTTCTGTCAGAATACATCCTCATACAGTATTGTTGTTGAATTATATAATGATCTCTTGTTCTGCTCATTTCACTTAGCATCAGTTCATGTAAGTCTTTCCAAGCCTCTCTGTATTCATCCTGCTGGTCATTTCTTACAGAACAATAATATTCCATACTATTCATATACCACAATTTACCCAGTCATTCTCCAATTGATGGGCATCCATTCATTTTTCAGTTTCTAGCCACTACAAACAGGGCTGCCACAAACATTTTGGCACATACAGGTCCCTTTCCCTTCTTTAGTAGTATAAGCCCAGTAGTAGCACTGCTGGATCAAAGGGTATGCACAGTTTGATAACTTTTTGGGCATAATTCCAGATCGCTCTCCAGAATGGTTGGATTCATTCACAACTCTACCAACAATGCAGCAGTGTCCCAGTTTTCCCACATCCCCTCCAACATTCATCATTATTTTTTTCCAGTCAATTTAGCCAATCTGACAGGTGTGTAGGGGTATCTTAGAGTTGTCTTAATTTGCATTTCTCTGATCAGTAGTGTTTTGGAACACTTTCATATGAGTGGAAATAGTTTCAATTTCATCATCTGAAAATTGTCTGTTCATATCCTTTGACCATTTATCAATTGGAGAATGGCTTGATTTCTTATAAATTTGAGTCAATTCTATATATTTTGGAAATGAGATCTTTATCAGAGCCTTTAACTGTGAAAATGTTTTCCCAGTTTGTTGCTTCCCTACTAATCTTGTTTGCATTAGTTTTATTTGTACAAAGGTTTTTTTAATTTAATATAATCAAAATTTTCTATTTTGTGACCAATAATGCTCTCTAGTTCATCTTTGGTCAACATTTCTTCCTCTTCCACAAGTCTGATAGATAAACTATCCTATGTCCTTCTAATTTTTTTATAATCTCATTCTTTATTCCTAAACCATGGAACCATTTTGATCTTGGTATATGGTGTTAAGTGTGGATCCAGAATTTTTTCTTAGGGAGTTGATTAATAGCTTGTTCTATGTCTTTTTCTGAAATGGGACTATTTAAGCAATTTACTTCCTCCTCTATTAATCTGGGCAGTTTATATTTTTGAAGATAGTCATCCATTTCACTTAGGTAATCAAATTTATTAGCATGAAGTTGGGCAAAGTAACTCCTAATTTTTGCTCTAATTTCCTTTTCCTTGGTGGAAAGTTCTCCCTTTTCATTTTTAAGACTAACAATTTGATTTTCCTCTTTCCTTTTTCTAATCAAATTTACCAAATTTTTATCTATTTTGTTGTTTTTTTCATAAAACCAACTCTTACTTTTTTTTTTATTAATTCAGTAGTTTTTTTACTTTCAATTTAATTAATTTCTCTTTTTAATTTTACAATTTCATGTTTAGCATTTGATTGGGTGTTTTTTATTTGCTTTGTTTCTAGCTTTTTTAGTTGCAATCCCAATTCATTGATTTTCTCTTTCTCTATTTGTGGTATTCTTTTTCTTCTTTAATATTCTTCTTTAATATAATAAGATAATAGTTCTCTCTGGGAGAAGGTAGATTTCTCAGGGGAGGTTTCTGGAGGTCTTAGTTGTAGTTGAAAGTAATAATCACTCAAAACACAGCCAGGTGATAAAAGGTCAGATCTTTTATTGTCTCTAATAGAACCCAGTTAGCTTACAGGCCTATCTCTCTGGTTCCAAGAGCTCTTGCCGCTTTGTCCTTTGCTTCTGCCTCTGCTTTCTTCAGCCTCCAGAGCCAGCACCAAGTTGAATCTATCTTGCCTCTGAGAGAGCCTTCTCAATCTTCAGCTGAACTCTTAACTTGTAGCTTCTTCCTCTGAAAACTCTTTTGACTGGCCCCCTTGAATCTCTATTTATGAGAGAGAGGAATTGTGGGATGAGAGAGAGAGAGAAAGAGGAAGAGAGAGAAAGAGAGAGAGAGAGAGAGAGAGAGAGAGAGAGAGAGAGAGAGAGAGAGAGAGAGAGAGAGAGAGATTATGGGTTTCTCCCACAGTGCTCTCTGGCCCTAAGAGCTTCAAGGGAGGTGTGAATTCACAAAGTTACAAAATTTGCTTTGTGAATCTCCCATACTTGTGAATTCCAATGAGTAAAGGTAAAACACAAGCACTGTATTAATTAGTTCTACTTAGTACCTTGTTTCAGGTTCTGGCCCAAAACATCTTCTTGTAAGATCAAATCAATAATCTATCAACTCTAATGAGTTAGCCGTTTGTAAAGATTCCAACATCTATTTTATGCAGGTAAGCATCTAGAGATATACAATTTCCCCTTATTTTCTCTTGGGCTGCATCCCACAAATTTTGGTATGTGTTCTCATTATTGTCATTCTCTTAGATGAAATAATTGTGTCTATGATTTCCTGTTTCACCCATTCATTCTTTAGGATGAGATTGTTTAGTTTCCAGTTACTGCTTGGTCTATTTCCCTCTGGCTTTTTATAGAATGTAATTTTTATTGCATTATAATATGAAAAAAATCATTTACTATTTCTGCCTTTCTGCATTTGATTTTGAGGTCTTTATGTCCTAATATATGTATAAGATCCATGAATTGCAGAGAAGAAAGTATACTTCTTTCTGTCTCCATTCAGTTTTCTCCAAAGATCTATCATACCTAATTTTTCTAATATTCTATTTACCTCTTTAACTTCTTTCTTATTTGTTTTGTGGTTTGATTTATCTAATTCTGAGAGACCAAGACTGAGGTCTCCCACTATTATAGTTTTGCTGTCTATTTCTTCTTGCAACTCTAACTTCTCCTTTAGGAATTTAGATGCTATACTTGATGCATATATGTTTAGTATTGATATTGCTTCATTGTCTGTGCTACCCTTTATCAAAATAGAGTTTCCTTCCTTATCTCTTTTAATTAGATCAGTTTTTGCTTTTGCTTGATTTGAGATGAGGATGGCTACCCCTGGGGTTTTTTTTTTTTTTTTTTTTTTACTTCACCTTAAGCATAATAGATTCTGCTTCAGCCTTTTACCTTTACTCTATCTGTGTCACCCTGCTTTAAATGTGTTTCCTGCAAACAACATAATGTAGGATTCTGGCAGTCTCCTATCCCCCTCCATTTTATGGTAGAGTTCATCCATTCATATTTATAGTTAAAACTACTAATTCTCTATTTTCTGCCATCTTATTTTCTCCAGATTATACTTTTCTTTTCCTTTCCCTCTTTACCTCCCTCTCCAGTATTAAACTTATGGGCACCACTTGGTTTATGCAGCTCTCCCTCTTTAGAATCCCTCCCATTCCTGTTGAGTCCCTTCCCCTTTCTTGTACCTTTCCCTTATTTTTCTGTATTCCCTTCTATTTAGCCTACTCTTTTCCTTTTCCCTTTTTCTCTCCCACTTTTTAATGAGGTGAGAGAAGTTGTTTTGTAAATCAAATTTGTCTAATATTTTCTCTTTGAGGCAAATCTGATGAAAGTAAGATTCACATAATGTTCCTTCCCCTCCTTTAATTCCCTCAGATATGATAGGTTTCCTTTGCCTCTTCGTGGGATGTAATTTCCCTTTTTTATCTCCACTTTTCCCTTTTTCTGATACAATCCCCTTTCCACTTCTACTTCCCCTTTTCATATTATAACAATAAAATGAAATTATACATGCACTCTTTTTATCTTTTATGTTTCTTTTGAGTCTTATATTTAGAGGCCATTTTTTTTTTTTTTTGTTTAGTTCTTGTTTTTTCATTAGGAATAAATGGAATTCACCTGTTTCATCGAATGTCCATCTTCTTCCCTGGAAGAAAATGCTCAGCTTCCCTGGGTAGTTTATTCTTGGTTGCATTCCAAATTCTTTTGCCTTATAGAATATCATATTCCAGATCTTTTGAGCTTTTAATGTGAAAGCTGCTAGATCCTGAGTCATCCTTATTGTGGCTCCTCAGTATTTGAATTGTTTTTTTTTTTTTTTTTTTTCTGGCTGCTTGTCATATTTTTTCCTTAGTCTGATAGTTTTGAAATTTAGCCATAATATTCCTTGGAGTTATTATTTTGGGGAATCTTTTAGAAGGTATTTGATGAATTCTTTCAGTGCTTATTTTATGTTTTGTTTCTATTATATCTGGGTAGTTTTCTTTGATGATTTTCTGTAAAATAGTGTGTAGGCTCTTTTTGTCATAATTTTCAGGAAGTCCAATAATCCTTTAGATGATCTCTCCTCGATCTATTTTCCAGGCCTGTTGTTTTTCCAAAGAGATATTTAACATTTTTTTCTATTTATTTATTTATTTATTTATTTATTTGTTTTGCTTGACTGATTCTTGATGCCTCAATGAATCATTCATTTCTATTTGTTCAGTTCTGATTTTTATTGAGTTATTTTCTTGATTAACTTTTTTTTACTTCTTTTCATATATGTCCAATTGAGTTTTTAAATGAGTTTTCCATTTAAATGGAATTTTTTCCCATTTCACTAATTTTTTTTAATGAGTTATTTTCTTTTTCCAATTTACAAATACTACTGTCCTGGGAGTTCTTTATCTTTTCCAATTCACAGATCCTACTTTCTTGAGATTTCTTTATCCTTTCCAATTCACTAATTCTGTTTCCCTGGGAGTTCTTTACCTTTTCCATTTCACATTTCAGGGAGTTGTTTTCTTTTTCCACTTTATTAAATCTTTCTTTTAAAGAGTATGCCTTTTCCATACTTTCTTGCAGAACTTTTCTTTCCTTTTCCCATTTTTCTTCTAGCTCTCTTAAGATCTTTTCTAATTTCTTCTAGGAGAGCTTTTTGTGATGGGGATCAGGTTATATCTCCCTTTGGGGTTTTGTCTGGAGATTGTCTGATATTAGTGTCCTCATGGTTGGAAATCTGCTCTTTTTCTATATAGAAGCTATCAATAGTTAGAGCTTGCTTGGATTTTCTTACTCATTTTTAAAAAAGCCCTTATGGTCTGCCTTCAGGGCAAGGAGGTTTTCAGCTTCCTCTACAGAAAAGGGATAGATGGACAATAGCTGTCCTGAAAATGGGCTGCAAAGTGTTTCCATGCTGCTGCAGAAGTGTTACTGTCCTGGGAAGAGCATCTGACTGCCCTGGGCAGAACCCTGTTGTGCGGAACCCCAGCTGCCCTGGGAGGAGTGGCTGAACAGCAGAAGTGTCATTCCCCTGGGCAGAGCCCCGCTGTGGAAGTGCTACTGCCCTGGGAAGATTCCCGCTGTGCCTGAAGTGCTACTGCCATGGGCAGAACCCTGCTGTGCAGAACAGTGGCTGCTCTGGGACAAGAAGCTGAGTAGCAGAAGTGTTACTTCCATGGGCCGAGCCCCAAGCTGCGGACTGCAGCTGTGCAGCTGCACTGTGGTCCATGATGAATCATTCCTGGTGCTAGTTGAGTGTGTCCAGGTCCTATTAAATTCTGGTGTTTTGGGATACACTCTCCCTGTTGGAATCCTTACAAACTGCTAACTAATTAGAGTTGATCTAATCTTACAAGAAGATGTTTTGGGCAGAACCTGAAACAAGGTACTAAGTAGAACTAATTAATACAAGGCTTGTGTTCACACCTTTACTCATTGGAGTTCACAAGTTTGCCAGATTCACAAAGTAAACTTTGTATCTTTGTGAGTTCACACCTCCCTTGAAGCTCTTTGGGCCAGAGAGCACTATGGGAGAAAACCCATAATCCCATTCTCTCAGAAGAGTCAGATATAAAGCCAGTGATGAGAGATCTATTCCAGAATACATTTTCCACTTGGCTGGCTGGTCGCAGAGGAGAGTTCAGCTGGACTCGAGAGGAGCGACTCTGGTACAGACAGAGAGCATCTTGACGGATTTCAGTGGAATTTCGCCAGAAGCCCTCTTTCCGAGGCAAGGCAGAATATATTCCACTTGGCTGGCTGGTGGCAGACAAAGAGTTTTCAGAGGATAAAGCTACGAGTGGAGAGTTCAGTGGACAACCAGATTCATCTTCATCTCACACCACTGTAGTTGGTCCTGCACTTCCCCACTGAGACCAAGCTGGTCTGAAAGACTCACCAGAAAGCTAGCCGAGCCCCAAGTGAAGGAGACAAGAGATTCATTCCATCTCTGTGCTGGTTGGAGGCTAAAGGACAAAACCCTTGGATTTGGAGACATTCGGAGGGCTCTAAGCCAAACCGGCTGTGAGAAAAACAAGAACTCCAACATTTGAACTCATAACATTTGGCGCCCAGCGTGGGAACCAAGGACCCTACTTTCACTGAAGAAGTCTCCAGTGACCAGGAACTTAGTGAGTACAACCTTTTTTGGCTGAAATGGTACAGATCCTAGGTAAAGATTCTCCATCCCCCATCCCAACCCCACACACCCCAGCCCCACGTTGGGCACCAAATGTTATGAGTTCAAATGTTGGAGTTCTTGTTTTTCTCACAGCCGGTTTAGCTTAGAGCCCTCCGAATGTCTCCAAATCCAAGGGTTTTGTCCTTTAGCCTCCAACCAGCACAGAGATGGAATGAATCTCTTGTCTCCTTCACTTGGGGTTTGGTTAGCTTTCTGGTGAGTCTTTCAGACCAGCTTGGTCTCAGTGGGGAAGTGCAGGAGCCCAGCCACCAACTACAGTGGTGTGAGATGAAGATGAATCTGGTTGTCCACTGAACTCTCCACTCGTAGCTTTATCCTCTGAAAACTCTTCGTCTGCCACCAGCCAGCCAAGTGGAATATATTCTGCCTTGCCTCGGAAAGAGGGCTTCTGGCGAAATTCCGCTGAAATCCGTCAAGGTGCTCTCTGTCTGTACCAGAGTCGCTCCTCTCGAGTCCAGCTGAATTCTCCTCTGCAACCAGCCAGCCAAGTGGAAAATGTATTCTGGAATAGATCTCTCATCACTGGCCTTATATCTGACTCCTCTGAGAGAATGGGATTATGGGTTTTCTCCCATAGTGCTCTCTGGCCCAAAGAGCTTCAAGGGAGGTGTGAACTCACAAAGGTACAAAGTTTACTTTGTGAATCTGGCAAACTTGTGAACTCCAATGAGTAAAGGTGTGAACACAAGCCTTGTATTAATTAGTTCTACTTAGTACCTTGTTTCAGGTTCTGCCCAAAACATCTTCTTGTAAGATTAGATCAACTCTAATTAGTTAGCAGTTTGTAAGGATTCCAACATCTCCCTTTGGCTTTTGTGTAACTTCTCTGCTAATCTGCTGCTTTGCAACCAAAGCAAAGCAGCCAACCTGTGGTAGAGTCCTCCCTGCAAATTCTCCACCCTCAAGACTGCACCCCGTCCTGGGTCCACTCAGCATGGGCTAGCCTCCATGTTCTGCCTCCCTGCCTGTTGTGGCTTCCTCCCTCCCAATCACCACAGAACCTTTCTGGCAATCTTCCAAGTTATCTTCATCTGGTAATTTGTTGTACTCCCAATATTTGTGGATTTTACCAATCAAGCACTATTTCTGAGGCTGAGTTACATAATTAGTAAATAAAGGTAAAAGGGAGCTCAGAATGAAGTGTATGTCCTCTCCACCATCTTGGCTCTGACCCAAGACTGTAATTTTCTTTGTCTTTTTTCACTCTACCTGGTTTAGCTATCAGCCCTATATTTGTGCCATAAAAGGAATTTTGTAGGATTTCTTCTTTCCCTGTTTATAATTTATATAGTATTGGAATTAATTGTACTTTGAATGTTTGATAGAATTCACATGTAAATCCATCTAGCCCAGGAGATTTTTTTTTTTTTTAGGTAGGGAGTTGATTAACAGCTTATTCTATTTTTTTTTCTAAAATGGGACTATTTAAATAATTTCTTTCTTCTACTGTTAACTTGGACAATCTATATTTTTGTAGATATTCCTCCATTTCCCTTAGATTATCAAATTTATTGGTATATAGTTGGACAAAATAAATCCTAATTATTGCTCTTGTTTCATTTTTATTGGTGGAAAGTCCTCCCTTTTCATTTTTGAGGCTTACAATTTGATTTTCTTTGTTCCTTCTTCTAATCGAATTGACTAAAGGTTTATCTATTTTGTTGATTTTTTCATAAAACCAACTCTTAGTCTTATTTATTAATTCAGTTGTTTTCTTACTTAAAGTTTCATTAATTTCACCTTTAATTTTCAGAATTTCAAATTTGGTATTTAATTGAAGGTTTTAATTTGTTCTTTGTTCTTTTTCTAGCTTTTTTAGTTGTAAGCCCAGTTCATTGATCTTCTATTTCTCTATTTTATGCAAATAAGTATCCAGAGATACAAAATTTCCCCTTATAACTGGTTTGGCTGCATCTCTTGGATGAAATTATTGATTGTGTCTATGATTTGCTATTTCATCTATTCGTTCTTTAGTATTAGATTATTTAATCTCCAATTAACTTTTGATCTATTTTCTCCTTTCCTTATATTGCATATGATTTTTATTTCATTATAATCTGAAAGAATGCATTTACTATTCCTGCCTCTCTGCATTTGATTTTTAGGTTTTTAATGTCCTAATACATGGTCAATTTTTGTACAAGTTCCATGAAATGCTGAGAAAAAAGTAAACTCCTTTCTGTCTCCATTCAGTTTTCTCAAAAGGTCTATTATACCTAACTTTTATAATATTTTGTTTACCAACTTAATTTCTTTCTTATTTGTTTTGTGCTTTGATTTATCTAGTTCTGTAGAACAGGGTTGAGATCCCCCACTAGTATAGTTTTGCTGTCTATTTCTTCTTGTATCTTCTTTAACTTCTCCTCCAGGAATTTAGATGCTATACCACTTGGTGCATATATGTTTAATATTGATATTGCTAAATTATCTATGATACTCTTTAGCAAGATATAGTTTCTTTCCTTGTCTCTTTTAATTAGATCTATCTTTGTTTTTACTTGATCTGAGATTAGGATTGTTACCCTTGCTTTTTGAACTTCACCTGAAGCATAAAAGATTCTGCTGCAACCCTTTACCTTCACTCTGTATGTATCACTATGCTTTAAATGTGTTTCTTGTAAACAACATATTGTAGGATTCTGGCTTTTAATCTGATCTGCTTCCATTTTATGGGAGAGTTCATCCCATTCACATTCAAAATTAAAATAACTAATTTTCTATTTCCTGCCATCTTATTTACTCTAAGTTATGCTTTTCTCTTTCTTTTCCTCCTTCCCTCTTCACTAGTATTTTGCTTTTGATGACCACCTCCCTCAAATAACCCCGCTATTTTAGAGCCCCTTCTCTTTTTTTTACATCTTTCCCCTAATATTTCTGTTTTCTCTTCTATTCATCTTTCCATTTCTTTACCCCCTTTCCCTCTCACTTTACTATAAGTTGAACCTTACATGTTTATATATTGTTATATTATTATATATTATATAACATTTTATATTATAACCAAATATGTCTGATATTCTCTCTTTGAGCCAAATCTGATGACAGAGTCAACCAATGCTCATCCCCTGAACTTCTTTACTTTAATTATAATAGTCTTCTTTTCCTCTTTGTGAAATGTAATTTCCCTTATTTTACCTCTTTTTTCCTCTTTTTGTAGCACAATCCCCTTTCCACGTCTAGTTTCTTTTTTCATATTATCATAATAAAATCAAATTATGCCCTCACTCTCTTAGTATACCTATAACAGAAATATAGTTCTCAAGAGTTCTTTCCTTTTTACCTTTTTATGTTTCTCTTAAGTTTTGTGTTTGGAGATCAAATTTGTTCAGTTCTGGTCTTTTCATTAGAAATAGATGAACTTCACCTATATCATTAAATGTCCATCTAAAAGATAATGCTTATTTTAGCTGGATAGCTTATTTTCGGCTGTAATCCAAGTTCCTTTGCCTTTCAGAGTATCAGATTCCAGGCCCTTTGAACCTTTAAGGTGGAAGCTACCAGAGGGCCTGGGTAATCCTAATTGTGGCTCCTTGGCATTTAAATTGTTTCTTTCTGGTTGCCTACAATGTTGTTTGCTTGGTTCTGAAATTTAGCCATAATATTCCTTAGAGATTTAATTTTTGGTTCTCTTTCAGGAGTTGATCTGTAAATTCTTTCAATGGCTATTTTACCTTCTGATTTTAAGATATCAGGACTGTTTTCCTTTATGATTTCCTGTAAGAAAATGTCTAGATTCTTTTTTGCATCATGGTTTTCAGGAAGTCCAATAATCCTTAGATTCTCTCTCCTAGATCTATTTTCTAGGTCAAATTGTTTTTCCTAAAAGGTATTTCATATTTGCTCCTATTTTTCCATTGTTTTGTTTTTGTTTGACTGATTCTTGAAGTCTTACTGAGTCATTCACTTCCATTTGTTTAATTGTATTCTTTAGTGTATTATTTTCTTCACTTACCTTTTTTACCTCCTTTGGAATTGGCCAATTGAATTGTTTTGTTCATTGCATTATTTTCCATTTTACAAATTTTATTTTTTAGTGAATTAGTGTCTTTTTCATAGCTATTTTGTAGGGCATTATATGCTTTTTCCATTCCTTCTTGCAATGATCTAATTTCCTTTCCCCATTTTTCTTCTCTCTTTTAAGATCCTTTATGCAATCTTTCAAGAAAGACTTGTGAAATGGGGACCAGCTCATATATCCCATTGGGGCTTTACCTGGAGTTGCTTTGCTTTTAGAAATCTCAGGATTTGAGGTCCATTCTTCTCTCTCTCCATAAAAGCTGTCCATAGTGGGAGTTTTTTTGGATTTTTACTAATTTTTTAAGGCTTGAGGTCTGCTCAATGCAAAGGAGAAACAGCTGCTTTAATTTCCCTTGAGGAAGTTCTGCTGATTGATTTTTTGCCAAATTTATTTTTAAGAAGTTGTTTCCTTCAGACAATGTCTGGGCTTCCTTTTCCAAGCTGTTGACTACTCCCCCAAAAAACTTTCATAATACTTCTGAATAGCTTATTTCCTTTCTATTTCACTTTTTTCTTCTATTTCACTTTTAAGGTCCTTTTTGAACTTTTCCAAGAAGTCCAATAGACCAATTCTTATCCTGCTTTGAAATTTCACCTGAAGGCATTTTAAATGCAACTTTGCTGTCTTCTTCAGGGTTTGTGTTCTGATCTTCCCCCACTAGTATAATTTTGCTGTCTAATTTTTCTTGCTTAACTTCTCCTCTAAGAATTTGGATGATATATCTCTTGGTACATATAAGTTTAGTATTGCTATTACTCATTATCTAGGGTATCTTTTAGCAAGATGTAGTTTCCTTCCTTATTTCTTTTAGTTAGATTTATTTTTGCTTTTGCTTGATCTGAGATCGGGATTACTAACCTGCTTTTTTTTTTTTTTTTCTTCAGCTGAAGCATAATAGATTCTGATTCACCCTTTTATCTTTACTATATGTTGTATCACAGAGTGATTGTAGGATTCTGTCTTTTAATCCAGTTTGCTATCTGCTTGCATTTTATGGGAGAGTTTATCCCAATCACATTCACAGTTAAAATTACTATTTCCTGCCATCTTGTTTCCTTCCAATTATACTTTTCTCTTTCATTTCATCCTTTCCTTCTTCTCCAGTATTTTGCTTCTGAGTACCCCCTCCCTCAGCCTTCCCCTTTTATAGCCTTTCCCCCTTTCTTACATCCTTCCCCTACTACTTCTATTTTCTCTTCTATTAGCTTCCCTCTTTCCTTTCCCCCTTCCCCTCCTACTTCCGTATAGGGTGAGACAAGTTTCTCTATGAAGTTAAATAAATCTGACACTTTCTCTTTGAGCCAAATGGAATGAGAATAAGATTCACACAATGCTCACCCCTCTCCCTTGTTTCCTTCACTTGTAATAGGTCTTTTTTGACTCCTTATGAGATGTGATTTATCCCATTTTATTTCCATTTTTCTCTTCTTCCATTACAATCCCCTTTCCACCTCTAGTTTCTTTTTTATATCATTTAAAGTGGAAGTTACTAGGTCTTGGGTAATCCTGATTGTGGATTCTTAGTATTTGAATTATTTCTTTCAGGCTGCCTGTAATTCTTTCTCCTTGATCTGATAATTCTGAAATTTAGCTATGATATTCCTTGGAGTTTTCATTTTGGAGTCTTTCAGTAGGTGATTGGTGAATTCTTTTAATGATTATTTTATCCTCTAGTTCTACAACATTACAGCAGTTTTCCTTGATGATTTCCTGAAAGATGTTGTCTAAGCTCTTTTTTTTATCATGATTTTCAGTAGTTCTATAATTCTTAGATTGTCTCTCCCGGAACTAATTTCCAGGTCAGTTGTTTTTCTAGTAAGGTACATTTTTGGAGTTTCCATTTCACAAATTCTGTTTTTCAACAGAAATATGCTTTTCCTATTTTATCAGATCTATTTTGTAAGGAGTTATATGATTTTTTATTTCCCTAAATCTATTTTCAAGGAGTTTTCTTCAGATAATTTCCATGTTTTCTTTCCTAAGCTCTCTTGCAAAGTTCTTATTTCCTTTCCCCATTTTTCTTTTCTCCTTTTAGATCTTTTGAATTTTTCCAAGAGAGCCTTGTGAGAAGGAGACCAACTCATATCACCCTTTGTGGCTTCATCTGGAGATGATTTGCCTTTAGTATCCTCAGGGTTTGAGGTCTCTTCTCTGTCTCCATAAAATCTATCTATGGTCAGAACTCTTTTTGCTTTTTTGCTCATTTTTAAAGGTTGAGGTCTGCTGGTGTCGCCAAGTCTTGCATTATTCAGGGTTTCAGAGGCTCACTATTTGCTTTGTAATTGTATTGGATATCTCACAGCTAGTCTGCTGATCCATGGCTTCTGAACCAGGACACAGTAGTCAGCACTGCTATATTTTAACTAAGAGACTCCTGGTCGATTCCCTGGTACATGGATGCCATCCTGACCTTGGTCCCTGTGCTGTCCCTGCACAGACCCTCCCCCTGTGTAAGTTCTTCTCAAATATCCTCTGCTGGAAATTTGTAACACTCCAAATATTTGTGGGTTCTGCAACTTTAAAACCAGTTCAGAAGCTTGATCTGATGTTGGTTCTAAGGGAAGCCAGGATGAGCTCAAAGACCTGTCTATTGTCTACCATTTTGGCTCTGCCCCCACATTGTAATCTTAACTGGAAATATGGGATGGATTCTCTTATGTCATGATTCTGATTGTGGTTGGTTCCTTGCTATTTGAATTCTTTGCTTCATGTAGTATTTTTTATTTGACTTGGAAGAGTTTGTGTTTTGGCTATGCTATAATTGGTTTTTCTTCAAGAGGTAGTTAGTAATTTTTTTTTCTATTTTTACTTTGCCTTCTGGTTCTAAAATATCTGTGCTGTTTTCTTTTCTTTTTTTTTTCTTTCTTCTTTTTTTATAATTTCTTCAACTATCTTAGTCAGCATTTTTTTGGTTATGGTTTTTAGGTAGTCTTGTGATTTTCAAAATTGTTCCTCTTTAGTATTTTTCTTGGCCATTTTTTTTGATAATACATGCCTTAATTTTATTTATATTTTTCCACTGTTTGACTTTGTTCTAATGTATCTTATCATGTGTAATTAGTGAGTATTAATTTCTCCATTCTGTTTTTCATGGAACTCCTTTCTTGTTTAAGAATTTCCCCTTTCGGGACCTGTATGTGCCAAAATGTTTGTAGCAGCCCTGTTTGTAGTGGCTAGAAACTGGAAAATGAATGGATGCCCATCAATTGGAGAATGGCTGGATAAATTGTGGTATATGAATGTTATGGAATATTATTGCTCTGTAAGGAATGACCAGCAGGATGAATACAGAGAGGCTTGGAGAGACCTCCATGGACTGATGCTAAGTGAGATGAGCAGAACCAGGAGATCATTATACACTTCGACAACGATATTGTATGAGGATGTATTCTGATGGAAGTGGATTTCTCTGACAAAGAGACTTAACTGAGTTTCATTGGAGAAATGATGGACAGAAACAGCTACACCCAAAGAAGGAATACTGGGAAATGAATGTGAACTATTTGCATTTTTGATTTTCTTCCCGAGTTATTTTTACCTTCTGAATCCAATTCTCCCTGTGCAGCGGAGAACTGTTCAGTTCTGCAAATATGTATTGTATCTAGGATATACTGTAACATATTTAACATATATAGGACTGCTTGCCATCTTGGGGGGGAGGAGGGAGGGAGGGAGGGGAAAAAACGAAACATAAGTGATTGCAAGGGATAATGTCGTGTAAAAATTATCCTGGCATGGATTCTGTCAATACAAAGTTATTATTAAATAAAAAAAAAAGAATTTCCCCTTTCTCTTCTAATATTTGTTCTCCTTCCATTTTCTTTCATAGTTATTATTTCAATTCTAATTTCATTTTTTTCTTTATTTCTTCCAGCCATTCTCATAGTCCTTGTGGAGAAGCCAATTTTTTATTGTTTTAGTATTATTTATGTAAAGATACTTTTTTCATATATGTTTATCTCTTGCATTCCTTTTAATCTGTAGTATTTATTTTTTTTTGTTTATATATTTTTTCCCTGATGCAGTGACTTTTATCAAATTTTTATGCTCCAGATTTATTTCTCAGGCCTTGGGTTGGCTTCCTTGGTACAATCTCTGTTCCCGACACTGTTAATTTTCTGTCTATTAAAAAAAATAGTTCTTGTTTTTTGGTTGAATGGAAGTATCTACTTCTTCTATTTCCTTTTTTTTTGTAGTTATTTCATATGGCATATTCTTCAGATATTTAGTAGGTCATGTGAGAGAAAATTGGGTTCCTTTATATCCCTTTACATTGCAATCTAACTGGGAAAGTGGGATGAATTCTAGTATTTAGTTTCCTCAGGATAGTGTTATGGAGTATAGATGAATTCTCTTAGTTAATTTCCTCAAGATAGTGTTGCAGACCATGATTATCAAATTATTGTTATGGAATGGCTTGGGGAAAAGTAAGTAATATGAAAGAAAGAAACCTGCTGAGTCTACCATCCTACCATCTTCTGGACTAAATATAGGTCAGGGTGACAGGAAGAATATATTAAGCTTGAACAATTCCTTACTGGTTTGATTGGGGATGGGAGAAAGGAAAGGAGTTTTTGTTTATAAATAAGTCACCAATCTGATTCCTTACTATTTAACTTCTAGTGCTTTTAAAGACATGAAGAGTGGAAAGAAATACTTGCTTATAGAGGAGCTTCTGACACCAACATTTCTCTAGATCTTGTTAGGATGATCCTCCCTAGCTTTTCTATATATTTCCTAAAATGTGGTAATGTGAATTGAATTCAAGACTCTAGATATAATCTGATTACATCAGGGCTATGTTCTCTTTAGTCTGCCTAGTATGCCTCCATTAAGAAAAGAGAGGGTGATTTTGGTACTAGTCTCAACATTAAGACCTGCTTATGATACACATTAGCTGTAGGACTCTGGGAAAATCATTTCACCTCTCAGTACTTAATGCAACCCTCTGAGAATATAGGTTTCAAAACAGTTGCTAATTTTATTTTGGTAGATAGAGTTGTTATACAGATCACAAAAATCACAGATTTGGACTAAAAATAAATGACTATTTAAGATTGAATGAATTTTTTTGGAGACCATCTGACACTATTAATTCCTATTAAACTTGTATTCCCCTAAATCTTCAGATATTTTTCAGATAAATTATAACCTATTTCCTCCACTTTATATTTGTGATACTGATTTTTTTGAACCCAAGTATAAGACTTTAAATTTCATCTTATTAGATTTGGATCAATGTTGTGGCCCATCAGGTTTTTTTGTTTTGTTTTGTTTTGTTTTGTTTTGTTTCTCAACTATTATCCAGTATATTAGTTTTTGTCTCAACTTTCTTTTAACTGCAAAATTTAGCAACATATTATTAATTCTTTGACAGGAATAGGAATTGGATAGGAAATGTAAACTCTTATAGAGTAGAAAACTCCTAACTGAGGAAACTCTATCTTTGCAGTTGATAATCATAGAAAATTACTGTGAGCAGTGGTATAGAATATATAGAATCCTCAGTCTATTGACTTAAAAAAACCACAAATTAACATTTTTATGGTGTACTGTGTTTTTATTTATTTTGTTAACCATTTTCCAATTACTTTTTTTGTCTGCTATTCTCTATAGGCCTTGAATTTGAGACCTTTGAATTGTTTGACCATAAACATAAATAGTATGTGCCAAAAGTGGAACTTGAATCCTGGTCTTGCTGGCTCCCTGAAAGTGGAGGTACTTATTGGGCAAGTGTTTGGAATTCCATTTTATAAGCTTTTGGTGCTGGTGGATGAAATAAATTAACCATCCATCACTTAGCTTATTAACATATCAACATCATCTCAAAATTATCAGCATCACCTTAGGTTTCCTCATTTACATAATATGTTACTACTTTTACTGTTCATGTCTGAAGCTTATCTGCAGTTTACAGACTGAGGACAGTTAGTGAGAATGAAGCCTAGATGATTTTCCCTAATTTGCCATATAGTTTCAGGATGTAGTCTCAATTAATTTATGAGGCAGTTGCCAGGGGCTTCTGTGTTCCCCTAATTTGTGATTCAGTTTATGAATAATTATATTCTCTTAATTTAAGGGACAGTCTGTAATTTTCTCTGTTTGCAATTTTATTTCTTACTCTTATTACATTATACTAGCTACTTATAAACTTACTATACTGACTAAGGCAGGGGGATGGTTAGGAGGACTAGAAGCAAGATAAAACTTCATTACACTTTACATTTATCCAGATATGCTCTCTTAATCTTATACTTGGAAAGAGCACGAAAGACTTTCTCAAATACTATGCTGAAATCTAGATAAGCTATGTCTTTCACATTTCCTTCAATGACCAGGTTTGAAATTATGTCTGGAATGAAAATGAGGTTAACCTGATATAACCTATTCTGTTTTTTTATTTAAGGAATTTTTTTTTTTTTTTGCACAGTGGCCATATTGGTCATCTCTGTATTGTTTTAATTTTATATATGTGCTGCCATATGACCTTGTTCTTGATTAGATCCTACTGGCTATTTGTGATCACTGCTTCCTTTACTATTGATTCATTAACTATATTTATAAGATATTGTCTTGAATTTGCTAGGAATTAAAGATAAGCTTGTTGCTATAAATGGTAGCTTTTCTTCCTTTCCTTTTTCTGAAAATCAGGATATTTGCTCATCTCTTATCTTTTAGTACCTCTCCCATTCCCCATAATTTTCTAAAGATTACTGACAGGTAATTTCCTGTGTCTACAATACATTTTCTACTCATTCCCTGCTCAGATTTCCTAGGTTCCTTGAGAATTCAACTGAGGGGTCAGGCCATTGGCTATATGAGATCTTTCCAGATTCCCCAACTGCTAATGCCCCCCTCTTCAAATTCCCTTGTAGTTCCTTTGTATGTACTTTGGATTCCTACTTTTGTTTGCTGAATTAGATGTGATCTTCCTGAATGAAGGGATAGATTCTTTCCTATTTTTATGTCACATACACCTACCTATTCTAGTGCCTGGCATATAGTTGGCATAAAGTATATTTGGAGATTGATTGGCAGTGTGACCTAGAATTTGTATCTGTTAGTTCTTTCTGTAACTGTAAATATCTAAGATTAGTTCATTCCTTGTTTATCGTTGATTCACTGTTCTAGGATTAGTAACTTGAATTGTACAAGGACTCCTCTAAGATAGAATAGCCAATTAAAACAAACCAGCTGAAACAATGAGTATTTTCAGCAAAGTTTCCATATATAAAGTAAGCCCAAATTTATGTTGTCAGCATTTCTCTATATTGCCAACAAAATCCAGCAGAACAAAATAGAAAGAGAAATTCCATTTGAAATAACTTGAGAGGCTCCTAGCCAAGACAAACTCAGGAACCATATAAACACAGTTACAAAACACTTTGTACACACATACATACACACACCAGATCTCAAAAAATAGGAAAGCATTAATTGTTCATAGGTAAGTTGTGCCATGGCATTTCTATCTATTTATTCAGTACCAGTAACAAACTACCAAAAATTATTTTAAAGAGAAAAAAATATAACAAAAATCATCTGGAAGAATAAAACATCAAAAATAACAAGGGACTCAATGAAAAAAAATGTAAAGGAAGATGGCCTATCAGTACCAGATCTCAAACTACTTTACAAAGCAGTAGATCACAAACTATATAACAAAGTGGTAATCATAGAAACAATGTGGTATTGGTTAAGAAATAAAGAGGGAGATCAGTAGAATAAAGTGAGTACACAATAGTATGTGACCATAATAATTTAGTGTTTTACAAATCTGAAGATACAAGGTTTTGGGGCAAAAACTCACTATTTGAGAAAAAATTGCTGGGGAAACTGAAAAGCAGGTTGGCAGAAACTGTGTGTAGTCTAACATTTTACATCATATATCAAATAAGGTTAAAATGGGTACATGATTAAGACATAAAGGGTGATTTCATAAGCAAATTAGGAGAGCATGGTAACTTTTACTTGTCTGTCTATGAATAAGGGAAGAATTTATAACCACATAAGAAATAGAGGGGGTGGAGCCAAGATGGCAGAGAGGACACATACTTCTTTCTAATCTTCTCTCATGACCCTCAACTAATTAATACATTTAGCCTCTGAATTAGTTCTGGACTGGCAGAATCCACAAATATTGGGAGTGTAGCAAATTACCAGCAGAAGATAATTTCAAAGATTGCCAGAAAAGATCTATTTTCATTGGGCACAGAGGGAGGTGGCCAGGCACAGACAGGCAGAGCACTGATGCCAGTGCAAGCTGTGTAGCCCTGGGGCAGGGTGTTCCAGTGGGTCTCTGTGGAGCTATGTGGTATCCACGCTGTGGAGAATATATGAGGAGGAATCTACATCAGTATTGGCTACTCTGCCCTGGTTGCAAGCCATTAAATCAGCAAAGAAATTCTAAAACATCCAACACAAAGAAAAAAGGCAAATAGTGAACCCCCTAATGCCAGAGTCTCTTGGGACCTGGCTATGTTTACCCAGCAGTGGAGTGAGTAAGTGCTATCCCAAAGCAGCTGTTGCTTATAGAGGAAGCTTGGATAACCTACCTTGCCCTAAAAGCAGAACCCAACTTTTAAAATAAATGAGTAAAAAGGCAAAGAGAATTCTAACTATCAATAGTTTTTATGGTGAAAGAGAAGAATAGATTTCAAACCCCAAGGAAACTAAAAGCAGATTGTCTCCAGATGAAGCCCCCAAAGGTGGTATAGCCATCACACAAGGCTTTCCTAGAAAAAATTAAAAAGGATCTTTAAAAAGAGCTAAAAGAAAAATGGGGAAAGGAAAGGAAAACTTTGCAAGAGCTTTTGGAAAAGGCATACAACTCATTAAAAGATAGATTTGACAAAATGGAAAAGCAACTCCATGAAAAACAGAATTTGTGAAATGAAAAAAAATTCCATAGAAGAAAACAATTCATTTAAAAACTCAATTGGACAAATACAAAAAGAAGTAAAAACAAGTAAGTGAAAATAATTCACTAAAAATCAAAACTGAATAAATGGAAATGAATGACTTGGTGAGAGATCAAGAATCAGTCAAAGAAAACCAAAAAACATGAAAAATTAGGAAAAAATGTAAAATACCTACTTGGGAAAACAACTGACCTGGAAAAAAGATCTAGGAGAGACAATCTAAGGATTATTGGACTTCCTGAAAACCATGATGACAAAAAGAGAAAACTGCCCTGAAATAATAGAATCAGAAGGTAAAATAGCCTTTGAAAGAATTGACCGAACACCTCCTGTAAGAGACCTCAAAATTAAAAGTCCAAGGAATATCATGGCTAAATTTCAGAACTACTGGACCAAGAAAAAAATATTATAAGCAGCCAGAAAAAAACAATTCAAATACCTAGGAGCCACAATTGGGCTTATCCAAGACCTAGCAGCTTCCACCTTAAAGGATCGAAAGGCCTGGAATCTGATCATCTGAAAGGCAAAGGAACTTGCAATACAGCCAAAAATAAACTGCCCCGCTAAACTGAGCATTTTCTTCAAGGGAAGAAGATGGGCATTCAATGAAACAGATAAATTCCATTTATTTCTGATGAAAAGACCAGAGCTAAACAAAAAAAAAAAAATGACCTCCAAATATAGGACTTAAGAGAAGCATAAAAAGGTAAAAAGAACTCTTGGGAACTGTATTTCTGTTATAGGTATACATAGAGAGTGCATGTTTATTTTGATTTTACTGTTATAATATAAAAAACGAACTAGAGGTGGAAAGGGAATTTTACCAGGAAAAGGGAAAAGTGAAGGTAAAATGAGGGAAATTATATCTCACTAAGAGGCAAAGGAAACTTATTACATTTGAGGTAAAGAAGGTAAATGAACATTGTGTGAATCTTATTCTCATCAGATTTGGCTCAAAGGGAAAATATTAGACATATTTGATTTACAGAGAAACTTCTCTCACCTTAATGAAAAGTGGGAGGGGAAGGGCTAAAAGGGAAGAGGTAGGCTCCATAGAAGGAAAAACAGAAATAGTAGGGGAAAGGTATAAGAAAGGGGGAGGGACTCTAAAGCGGGAGGGATGCTTGAGGCAAGGGGTGCTCATAAGTTAAATACTAGAAAGAGGGAAAGGGGGAAAGGAAAGAGAAAAGTATAATTTGGGGATAATAAGAGGGCAGAATGTGAATGGGGTGAACTTTCCCATAAAGCAGAAGTGGATAGCAGACTGGATTAAAAGCCAGAGTTCTACAATATATTGTTTACAAGAAACACATTTAAAGTAGAGTGATACATACAGAATAAAGGTAAAAGGCTGGAACAGAATCTATTATGCTTCAGGTAAAGTAAAAAACAAACAAACAGGGGTAGCCATCCTGATCTCAGATCAAGCAAAAGCCAAAATTGATCTAATTAAAAGAGATAAGAAAGGAAATTATATCTTGCTAAAGAGTACCAAAGATAATGAAGCAATATCAATACTAAATATACATGCACCAAGTTGCATAAAATGGAAATTCCTAAAAGAGAAGTTGAAAGAGCTGCAAGAAGAAATAGACAGCAAAACTAAAATAGTGGGAGATACAGTCTTGCTCTCTCAGAACTAGATAAATCAAACTACAAAATAAATAAGAAAGAAATTTAAGAGGTAAATAGAATGCTAGAAAAACCAGACATGATAGATCTTTGGAAAAAAATTGAATGGAGACAGAAAGTAGTATACTTTCTTCTTGGCAGTTCATGGAACCTATACAAAAATTGACCATATATTAGGACATAAAGACCTAAAAATAAAATGCAGAAAGGCAGAAATAGTAAATGTATTTTTTTTCAGATCACAATGCAATAAAAATCACATTCAATAAAAAGCCAGGGGAAAATAGACCACAAAGTAACTGGAAACTAAACAATCTCATCCTAAAGAATGAATGGGTGAAACAGCAAATCATAGACACAATAATTTCATCCAAGAGAGTGACAATAATGAGACAACATACCAAAATTTGTGGGATGCAGCCCAAGCGGTAATAAGAGGAAATTGTATATCATTAGATGCTTACTTGCATAAAATAGAGAAAGAGAAAACCAATGAATTGGGCTTGCAATTAAAAAGGCTAGAAAAAGAGCAAATCAAAAACTCCCAATCAAATACCAAATTTGAAATTCTAAAAATAAAAGGATAGATTAATAAAACTGAAAGTTAAAAAAAACCTATTGAATTAATAAATAAAACTAAAAATTGGTTTTATGAAAAAATGTGAAAAATGCCAACAAAATAGATAAACCTCTAGTAAATTTGATTAGAAAAAGTAAAATCAAATTGTTAGTCTTAAAAATGAAAAAGGCAGAATTTTTCACCAATGAAAAGGAAATTAGAGCAATAATTAGGAGTTACTTTGCCCAATTTTATGCCAATAAATTTGATAACCTAAGTGAAATGGATGACTACCTTCAAAAATATAAGCTGCCCAGATTAACAAAGGAGGAAGTACATTGCTTAAATAGTCCCATTTCAGAAAAAGAAATAGAACAAGCTATTAATCACCTCCCTAAGAACAAATCCTCAGGACCGGACAGATTAACATGTGAATTCTACCAAATATTAAAAGAACAATTAACTCCAATGTTATACAGACTATTTTTAAAAATTCTTTAAATAACTTTTTATTGACAGAACCCGTGCCAGGGTAATTTTTTACAGCATTATCCTTTGCACTCATTTCTGTTCATATATGTGTGCAGAACTGAACAGTTTTCTTGTTGCACAGGGAAAATTGGATTCAGAAGGTATAAATAACCCGGGAGAAAAAACAAAAATGCAAGCAGTTTATATTCATTTCCCAACATTCTTTCTTTGGGTATAGCTGCTTCTGTCCATCCTTGATCAATCGAAACGGAATTAGCTCTCTTTATCGAAGAGATCCACTTCCATCAGAATACATCCTCAAACAGTATCATTGTTGAGGTATATAATGATCTCCTGGTTCTGCTCATTTCATTTAGCATCAGTTCATGTAAGTCTCACCAGTCCTCTCTGTATTCATCCTGCTGGTCATTTCTTATAGAACAATAATGTTCCATAACGTTCATATACCACAGTTTACTCAACCATTCTCCAATTGATGGGCATCCATTCATTTTCCAGCTTCTAGCCACTACAAACAGGGCTGCCACAAACATTTTGGCACATATAGGTCCCTTTCCCTTCTTTTGTATCTCTTTGGGGTATAAGCCCAGTAGAAACACTGCTGGATCAAAAGGTATGCACAGTTTGATAACTTTTTGAGCATAATTCCAATTTGCTCTCCAGAATGGCTGGATGTGTTCACAATTTCACCAACAAACTATTTGAAAAAAAAAAGGAATTAAGAACTCCTACCAAATTCCTTTTATAGCACAGACATCGTACTGATACTTATACCAGGAAGGATGAAAACAGATAAAAAAATTTATAGACCAATCTCCCTAATGAATTTTGATGAATAATCCTAAATAAAATATTAGCAAAGAGATTACAGAAAATCATCCTGTGGATAATACACCATTATCAAATAGGATTTATAGCAGGAATGCAGGGCTGATTCAATATTAGGAAAAATATTAGCATAACTGACTATATCAATAACCAAATTATTAAAAAAAAACATATGATTATCTCAACAGATGCGGAAAAAGCATTTGATAAAAATCCAACACCCATTCCTATTAAAAACACTAGCAAGTATAGGAATATGCACTTTTTCTTAAAATAATCGGTAACATCTATTTAAAACTATCAGTAAGCATGATACATAGTGGGGATAAACTGGAGCCATTCCCAATGAGATAAGGGGTGAAACAAGATTGCCCATTATCACCATTATTATTCAATATTGTATTAGAAATGTTATCTTTGGCAATAAGAGAAGAAAAAGAAATTAAAGGAACTAGACTAGGTAATGAGGAAACCAAATTATCGATATGATGGTAAACTTAGAGAACCCCAGAGAATCAACTAAAAAGCTGTAATATATAATCCAAAACTTTTGCAGTTGCAGGATACAAAATAAATTCACATAAATCATCAACATTTTTATACATCACTAACAAAGTCCAACAATAAGAGATACAAAGAGAAATTCCATTTAAAATAACTGTTGATAGTATAAAATATTTGGAAATCTATCTGCCAAAGGAAAGTCAGGAACTATATGAACAAAACTGCAAAACATTTTTCACACAAATAAGGTCAGATCTAAACAATTGGAAAAATATCAAGTGCTCTTGAGCAAATATAATAAAGATGACACTGCTCCCTAAACTAATCTACTTATTTAATGCTATACCAATCAAATTCCCAAGAAACTATTTTATTGACTTAGAAAAAAACAAGAACAAAATTCATCTAGAAGAAGAAAAGGTCAAGACATTCAAGGGAACTAATGAAAAAAAAATCAAATGAAGGTGGCCTAACTGTACCATATCTAAAACTATATTACAAAGCAGCAATCATCAAAACCATTTGGTACTGGCTAAGAAATAGACTAGTTGTTCAGTAGAATAGGTTAGGTTCACAGAACAAAATAGTCAATAACTATAGCAATCTAGTGTTTGACAAACCTAAAGATCACAGCTTTTGGGATAAGAATTCACTATTTGACAAAACTGCTAGGAAAATTGGAAACTAGTTTGGCAGAAACCAGGCATTGACCTATATTTAACATCGTACACCAAGATGAGGTCAAAATGGATACATGATCTAGGCATAAAGAATGAAATTATAAATAAATTAGAAGAACATAGAATAGTTTACCTACCAGACTGTGGAGGAGGAAGGAAATTGTGACCAAGGAACTAGAGGTTGTGCTTGGCCACAAAATAGAAAACTTTGATTATATCAAATTAAAAAAAAAAAAAAACTTTTGTACAAACAAAACTAATGCAGATAAGATTAGAAGAGAAGCAATAAACTTGGAAAACATTTTTAGTCAAAAGTTCTGATATAGACCTCATTTCCAAAATATATAGAGAATTTACTCTAATTTATAAGAAACCATGCCATTCTCTAATTGATAAATGGTGAAAGGATATGAACAGACATTTTTCAGATGAAGAAATTGAAACTATTTGTAATCATATGAAAAGGTGCTCCAAATCACTATTGATCAGAGAAATGCAAATTAAGACAACTCTGAGATACCACTACAGTCCTCTCAGATTGGGTAAGATGACAGAAAAAGATAATGTGGAATGTTAGAGGGGATGTGGGAAAATTGGGACACTGATATATTGTTGGTAGAACTGTGAACAGATCCAACCATTTTGGAGAGCCACGTGGAACTATGCTTAAAAAGTTATCAAACTGTTTGACTCAGCAGTGTTACTACTGAGCTTACATCCCAAAGAAATCTTAAAGGAGGGAAAGGGACCCATATATGCAAAAAATGTTTGTGGCAGCCTTTTTTGTAGTGGCTAGAAAGTGGAAACTGAATGTTTGTCCATCAATTGGAGAATGGCTGAATAAATTATGGTATATGAATGTTATGGAATATCATTTTTCTGTAAGAAATGACCAACAACATGGTTTCAGAGAGGTCTAGAGAGACTTACGTGAATTGATGCTAAGTGAAGAGCATAACCAGGAGATCATTATTTAAGGCAACAACAAGACTATATGACAATCAGTTCTGATGGACGTGGCTCTCTTCAACAATGAGATGATTCAAACAGGTTCCAATTGTTCAGTGATTGAAGATAATCATCTATATCCAGAGAGAGGACTATGGGAATTGAATGTGGACTACAACACAGAATTTTCACCTTTTCTGTTATTGTTTGCTTGCATTTTTGTTTTCCTTCTCAGTTTTTTTCTTTCTAGATCCAATTTTTCTTGTGCACCAAGATAACTGTATAAATATGTATGCATATATTGGATTTAACACATATTTTAACCTATTTAACATGAATTGGACTACCTGCCATTTAGGGGAGGGAGTGAGGAGGAGAGGAAAATTTGGAACAGAAGGTTTTGCGAAGGTCAATGTTGAAAAAATTACTTATGCATATGTTTTATAAATTAAAAACCATAAAAAAGCAAACAAAAATAAAAAAAAGAAATAGAGAGGCACATGGAATATGATGGATAGTTTTGGTTAAATTAAAATTAAATGATTTTTCACAAACAAAATCAATGAAGCCAAAATTAGAAGGAAAGCAAGAAACTGGGGGGAAAGTTCAAAGTAAGTTTCACTGATTAAAAGCCACATTTCCCAAATATAGAGAGAACTGAATTAAATTAATAAGAATATGAGTCATCCCCTAATTGATAAATAGTCAAAGAATATGAACAATAAGTTTTTAGGTGAAAAAAATCAAAGTTGTCTGTAGGCATAAGAAAAAAATTATCTAAGTCACTATTGATTAGAGAAATAAAAATTAAAATAATTCTGAGGTGCCACTGACACATATCAGATTGATTTACATGACAGAAAAAGAAAATCACATGTGGGAGAGAATGTGGGGAAAATTGGACACTAATATACTATATTGGTGCAGTTGTGAACAATTTAGAACCATACCCTAAGTACATACCACTTGAACCAGTAATACCAATACCAGCTCTATATCCCAAAGAAATTAAGGAAAAAGGCAAAGGATCTAAAATATTTATAGCACTTCTTTTTGTTGTGACACAGAAGTGAAAACTGAGACATACATGATTTGAGGAATAGCTGAATAAGCTATGGTATATGACTATGATGGAATACTATTGTACTTTTAGAAATTATAAGGAAGATGGTTTCAGAAAATCCTAGGAAGACTTATATGAACCACAACCAAGTGAAATAAGGAGAACCAGATAAAACACTGTAAAGAGGAACAACATAATGTATGATGATCAGCTGAAAGCCTTAGCTATTTTGATCAACACAGTGGTCTAAGACAATTCTGAAAAATTATGATGAAAAATGTTATCCACATGCAGAGAAAGAACTGATGGAATCTAATTGCAGATTTAATCATAATTTTTCATTTTCTTTATTTTTCTTGCTTTTTTGCAACATGGCTAGTATGAAAATAACTTGCATAAGTCTATATGTATAATTGATATCGTACTTCTTGACTTCTCAGGAATGGAAGGAAAGAAAAAATTTGGAACTCAAAAATTGAAAAAAAAATTAATTTAAAAATAATTAGATTAAGAATAGAAGTTTCCTTCCCTTTTCCATCTTTTGTAGAATACAAATATAATGGAAGGTCAGAATTTGTATCATTGTTTATATTTGTATCTCTAGTGCTTAGTACAGAACGTGACACACAGTTGGCATTTTGGAGAAAAAAGGGAAGTGAACTAGCATTTTTCTAATTGTCTACTAAAATGTCTAATTGCCATACATTATCCTAAGTATTTTATAAATATTATCTCATTTGATTTTAACAACATCCCTCAGGGATAAATCCCGTCATTATACTCATAGTTGCATTAAATAAGGCAGATAGAGTTTTAAGTGACTTGATCAGGAGCAATCAATTAGAAATTGTCTGATGTTAGATTTGATTGAAATCATTGAATTGTCAATTTTTCTCTCGGGGAAAAGCAAGAGCTTCAACAGATGTCCAAATAATCAAAACCTCCAATCATCAAATCCATCACAGAACCAGAGCTGGAAAGGATTTTAGAAAGTAGCTAGTACCTCATTCTATAGATAAAAAAACGAAGATGGAATCTAAGTAATGTGCCTAGCACAAGAAGTAACATTTGAACTCAGGTCTTCTGACTCCAAATACTATTCTTTTTTCATTGTACTAGATCTCCCTTGTATCTTTATCAAGATCCCTTTTATGTTTTCTCTTTCTATTTCTGCTTCCACTGATCTTTTCTTTATTTCTTTCTTGTTTCTGACTATTCCATTTCCACAATTTACTTTTTTCCTTGCCTCAGTTTCTTCTTATAAAGCAGAAAAATAACTATATTCTCTGATTGAAGAGAACATAAGAATTGAACAAAGAGTCTGCTAATAGATTTGGATTGAATATTTTCCCTTTTTCTCCTGCAACAGCAGGTAAGTTCCCTTAAGCTTATACTCTAATGGCAGATATGTGAAGAAAAGCCAAGTCAGTAAGCATTAAGTATAGGACCCTAATAAGTTTCTTTTAGGTGTAATACTTTTATAAACAGACTATTTTCCAGATTTCCTGGAATTTACTATTCATTCCAACCTTCTTTTCCTTGAAGCCTCCCTCCTGTGTCCACCAGCTTCAGATAATAAGAATTTCCCTTAAACCTGAAATAGGATCTTCTTTTAGACCTCTTTAGAACCTTCAGTATTCTTTGCCTTGAACAACTATTATAGAATTTCCAGATGTAAGCTCTTGGTTCCAACCTCAATTACTAGAAATTCCTGAGTGATTTCTCATCCCTCTAGGACAGTAGCAAGAGAAAGAGGTCCAAATCTGAAAGAGTTTTATTACAGCTTTGATTAACATTATTGGATCTATGAACAAACTGTCTTTGACAGCAAATTCCAAGTATCCAAAATTTGGCTTTGGTTTTTATTGTGCTCTGGGATCATGATTTACTTTTGGAAGTGGTATCCTTTTCCAGTTAGCTTTCCTTTTTATTGCTTCTAAAGGCTCCAGGTGGCGTTGCTTGATAAGTGTTTATTAATATATGTGTATATATATATATATATACACATACATATATTTATGTACATATACATATATATGTGTATGTATTTCTATTCCACCCTATTCACTTATTAATTCTTTCTTCCCTTTTGAAACTGAATTTTCTATGTGGCAGTTGCGGCCATGCATCAGAAACAGCAGGTGGTGCCAGATGCCAGATGGAATGGGAAGCCACTACCCCAACGAGTGAGAGAGAGAGAGAGAGAGAGAGAGAGAGAGAGAGAGAGAGAGAGAGAGAGAGAGAGAGAGCGTGCTGTGTGCTTATTGCAGAGAGGAGCTACTATACTCTGCTCCCAGCTTACTGACAGTAGCTCTTGGATTCAGGCTGCTACACCCAGGAGCCCTGTCCCTTCAGCACCATCAGCCCGAAGCTCTTGATCGAGGGAAAATCAGCCCTGCTCCTCAGATTGGCCTGAATCTGGCCTGACCCTTCAAGCGTGGTTTGCAGTAAGTACAAGGGTTTACTTTGCTCCATCCCCCCCACCTCCATCCTACCCTACCCCACCCTCTTTCATTATAACACCCCTGTTTTTTTCTCATAAACAGGACTGATAAGTGAAATCAGGTCATGCAAAGCTGCATTGTGGTCCTAAATGGAGGATTCTTTTTTTGACTCACAGCTAGCTATAGAGGAAGAAATGCAGGGCATTTATTTGGTTAGGTATTGTGCAGTTTGGTTTTAAAAATATATAGTCATATTATTTTAGAGTAAATTCAGTGGCTATTATATTGACTGAATAAAAAAAAACAGCTAACAATGAGGATAAGAATACTAAAAATGTAGGATATGAATACACATTGATAAAATTTGCCTTTATGAATCTATACATAGACACATGCACATGCAAACAATGCACTTCTTGGTGGAAGGTTTGCTGAAGAGAAATTGTAAACAAAAAAAAATTGCATTTCAAATAGTGAGGTGAAATGTATCATACTGCATGATGCTTGAGAGTATTATGACTGTTCTACCTTCTCCTTATGTCTTTTCAATATGAAAGCTTTCATTTTTACCTAATGTTTTAAATGATTTCTGTTTTGCACTTATTTAAAAATCTTAAAAGCTTTTGACTTTCCCCAGATTATGATATTTAATTCTGGTATATTAGGGCAAAGGAAACATCTAAAATGAGTCTATTGAAATAATTGAAATAGTGTCTGAAAACCTAACAAAGGTGTCCCCAAAGGATCAGTGAATAATCTGAAGAAGTATGTCTCAGCTTCAAAAGACCAGGGTTCAAATTCCAAGCTCTAATGCTAGCTGAATGATCCTAGCAAAGTCATTGTACTTCAACCAGGTTCATTTCCTTCCTCTGCAAAGTAAGGATAATAATACCTGCATAGCTTATTTACCTTACTGAGTTGTGGAAAAAGAGCTCTGTCATCTTTTAAACTCAATTGAAACAAACTCTGAGCTCTGAGTTGTGAGCTTTGATGATAATGTTAGCCAGAATGGAGCCATTTAGGAACTATTTTCTGTAACTGTAATCTTCTATTTTTTTTCCTGCAACTCTCTTTTTGTTGTCATCTTACTCATTTGGACTGTTCCAGGTCTGGGAAGTGAGACACCAGAATGGTGAAGCTGGGGAGTAATTTGAGTGACAAGAACAGCAAACAACCTTCTGGTGAGGACGGCTTTCAGACTGTTCCTTTGATAACACCCTTGGAAGTAAATCACCTGCAGTTTCCTGCTCCAGAAAAGGTAACACTAATCATCTCCCTTACTCTCCCAGAAGTCAAAAGGATTTTTTTCTTGCAAAATTTGTTTACTTATCTTATGGCATAGTCTGAATCATAGCAATGATACATAAATGATTTTTTTTTCTTTTTGGGGGGAGGAGACTATGATTAACATAGCAAATGAATACATAACCATAGTTTAGGAGTAATATATCATATAATCCAACAACTTAATGTTGTATTTGCTTAAATTAGGTTTATAAACTTTAAGCAAATTGTTTAGAATATATAATTTCTGATAGGGATTGGAGCCATCCCCTCTAAATATAAATCTAGCTCTCTTTTCACTCATTCCACAACACCTTGGTGGAGTTGGAGCAAACACTGAATATTATAGATGAAAGGGACTTTATAACATAGAACATAGATGGGGATAGTTAGAAGAGTCCTTTGGAGAGTGGACTCACAATGTTGAGTGTCAGAGCTTTAAGGAACTGTGGGGATCATCCAGTTTAATTACCTTATTTTAAGGATGAGGAAGTTAAGCTTTGGAGAAGGGGGACTCAAATATTAGAATAAGAATGGACCTGGAGTACTTGTCTTGTTGTCTTGTTCAAACCTCCAATTTCACAGGAAGGGAAGCTGAGGCCTAAAGAAAGAAAGTGTATTGATCAATACTTCTGAACGTTGTAGAGAGGAAGAGTCCAGCTAAATGAAAGAAATGGCTTTAGTCATAGGAAAGGTTTCAGAGGCACTTAATGGAATAACAATTGAAAGAAGATAGAAATTGTTGCAGAAGA